>NC_090654.1:183767609-183835109 GCF_040937935.1 Hyperolius riggenbachi
GGTCTCATACAATGGTGTATACAAAAATAGATCGGCTCATGATCTTTTGTATACACCACTGTATGAGACCATTGCATATAGCTGTACATTATGTTGCTTTATTATATGATATTGATTGTGTTGTCTATTGATTAGCCTGTATATTGATTTGTACTCCTACTAGATAACCTAAACGCGCTGCTACTAGGTATGAATGTTGTATACTACCCCACCTCTTGTCCCCCCTCCCCCCATTTCCTTATATTATAAGCTCACAAGGGCTGGGCTCTCTCACCCTTTTCTGTCTTGAAATTTGGTACACATTTATTCATATTCATTTTGACACTGTCATTACTAATTCTGTGTTTTGTACCAACTCTGTATTTCATATATGGCTGTATACCGTTGTCTGTATTATTTTATACCCCGTGATTTTTTTTACTTTGTGCAATGCTATGGAATATGTTGGCGCTAAATGATTCAATAATAATAGTAATAATGTTAATAATAATCTATCTAAAATAATAATTCTGATTACTACAGCCTCCAAAGGTGCACCACAGCACAAAGACCGCTCCGGAGTAATCCTTTTGAAATCACAACATGGCATTGACTCTTCTAAGAGCGGTGCTCAAACTGCAGTGGTGCACCTGTGGGACCCCTGGAAGAGGTGATGTCCTCCACCCAGCTCCTCAATCACAGAGGGGTCTACAGAGGAGGTGGGCAGTCGAGGTAGCCTAACAGACGGTCACCTCTCCTCGCTGTAGGCCATCAGAGCAAAGTGGATGACTCCACATTTTTACTGCAGCAGAAAGCTCATACAGCTTTATTTGATTTCATTCAAACTAAATATATACAAAACAATGACCAGTGCACCATGTATAGATGCAATCAAACATATTGTGATCAGCTTTCGTCAGCAAGTTGTGAGAACAGAGAAGTGTACAGCATCAGGCTAATCAATAAACAAAGCAATCGTTATCATATAATAACCATTTCAGCCCGCTGGGATTTTTCCCCTTATGCATCAGAGCAATTTTCACCTCCCATTCATTCGCAAATAACTTTATCACTACTTATCACAATTTATTGATCTATATCTTGTTTTTTTCCGCCACTAATTAGGCTTTCTTTGGGTGGTACATTTTGCTAAGAATTATTTATTTATAAATGCATTTTAGCAGGATTAATAAGAAAAAAATGGAAAAAAATAATTATTTCTCAGTTTTCTGCCATCATAGCTTCAAAATAATCCACGCTACCATAATTAAAACCTATGTATTTTATTTGCCCGTATGTCTCGGTTATTATACCATTAAAATTTTGTCCCTATCACAATGTTGTAACATAAAAGGAACACTTCTAATTTAAAAAATCCATCCCGCGGACGCAGCCACCGCCTCTGCATACCGTCAGGGAGGTTAAAAAAGGAACCTGAGCAGTGTTTTTTGTTTTTTAAGAAACAAAGTGTTAAAGGCTCACCTGTCCACTGGCGCGACTCCTGGCCTCCTCCAGTGACCTCACTGTGAGCTTCTGTTCCACGCGACACTGTTGGATCTATTTGAAATCTGTCCGCAGTGAGTGGGCAGGCAACAGAATCCTCTCAGAACAGATTCGATCTGAAATCAAGTAGAAGAGAAATCAGGCTGATGGTCCATTTGGTGGCAGATGGACCATTTGGTCCATCTGCCACCAAATGGGAGCAGTGCATGGCGGTTGGGAGAGTGGCATTTTCAAAACATTCGGTTGCGGCTCGAGTGAGTTGATCGGCCAGGTGGATTGTTTGCAGGTAGGGGGTCTGGGGTCACTGTGCACACGCCTGATTATCTTTATTATATTGTGATCAGCGTTCGTCAGCAAATTGTAAAAACAGAGAAGCGTACAGCATCAGGCTAATCAATATACAAAGCAACCGATATCATATAATAAAGCAACATAATGTACAGCTATATACAATGGTCTCATACAATGGTGTATACAAAAATAGATCGGCTCATGATCTTTTGTATACACCACTGTATGAGACCATTGCATATAGCTGTACATTATGTTGCTTTATTATATGATATTGATTGCGTTGTCTATTGATTAGCCTGTATATTGATTTGTACTCCTACTAGATAACCTAAACGCGCTGCTACTAGGTATGAATGTTGTATACTACCCCACCTCTTGTCCCCCCTCCCCCCATTTCCTTATATTATAAGCTCACAAGGGCTGGGCTCTCTCACCCTTTTCTGTCTTGAAATTTGGTACACATTTATTCATATTAATTTTGACACTGTCATTACCAATTCTGTGTTTTGTACCAACTCTGTATTTCATATATGGCTGTATACCGTTGTCTGTATTATTTTATACCCCGTGATTGTTTCTTACTTTGTGCAACGCTATGGAATATGTTGGCGCTAAATGATTCAATAATAATAGTAATAATGATAATAATAATCTATCTAAAATAATAATTCTGATGACTACAGCCTCCAAAGGTGCACCACAGCACAAAGACCGCTCCGGAGTAATCCTGGTGAAATCACAACATGGCATTGACTCTTCTAAGAGCGGTGCTCAAACTGCAGTGGTGCACCTGTGGGACCCCTGGAAGAGGTGATGTCCTCCACCCAGCTCCTCAATCACAGAGGGGTCTACAGAGGAGGTGGGCAGTCGAGGTAGCCTAACAGACGGTCACCTCTCCTCGCTGTAGGCCATCAGAGCAAAGTGGATGACTCCACATTTTTACTGCAGCAGAAAGCTCATACAGCTTTATTTGATTTCATTCAAACTAAATATATACAAAACAATGACCAGTGCACCATGTATAGATGCAATCAAACATATTGTGATCAGCTTTCGTCAGCAAGTTGTGAGAACAGAGAAGTGTACAGCATCAGGCTAATCAATAAACAAAGCAATCGTTATCATATAATAACCATTTCAGCCCGCTGGGATTTTTCCCCTTATGCATCAGAGCAATTTTCACCTCCCATTCATTCGCAAATAACTTTATCACTACTTATCACAATTTATTGATCTATATCTTGTTTTTTTCCGCCACTAATTAGGCTTTCTTTGGGTGGTACATTTTGCTAAGAATTATTTATTTATAAATGCATTTTAGCAGGATTAATAAGAAAAAAATGGAAAAAAATAATTATTTCTCAGTTTTCTGCCATCATAGCTTCAAAATAATCCACGCTACCATAATTAAAACCTATGTATTTTATTTGCCCGTATGTCTCGGTTATTATACCATTAAAATTTTGTCCCTATCACAATGTTGTAACATAAAAGGAACACTTCTAATTTAAAAAATCCATCCCGCGGACGCAGCCACCGCCTCTGCATACCGTCAGGGAGGTTAAAAAAGGAACCTGAGCAGTGTTTTTTGTTTTTTAAGAAACAAAGTGTTAAAGGCTCACCTGTCCACTGGCGCGACTCCTGGCCTCCTCCAGTGACCTCACTGTGAGCTTCTGTTCCACGCGACACTGTTGGATCTATTTGAAATCTGTCCGCAGTGAGTGGGCAGGCAACAGAATCCTCTCAGAACAGATTCGATCTGAAATCAAGTAGAAGAGAAATCAGGCTGATGGTCCATTTGGTGGCAGATGGACCATTTGGTCCATCTGCCACCAAATGGGAGCAGTGCATGGCGGTTGGGAGAGTGGCATTTTCAAAACATTCGGTTGCGGCTCGAGTGAGTTGATCGGCCAGGTGGATTGTTTGCAGGTAGGGGGTCTGGGGTCACTGTGCACACGCCTGATTATCTTTATTATATTGTGATCAGCGTTCGTCAGCAAATTGTAAAAACAGAGAAGCGTACAGCATCAGGCTAATCAATATACAAAGCAACCGATATCATATAATAAAGCAACATAATGTACAGCTATATACAATGGTCTCATACAATGGTGTATACAAAAATAGATCGGCTCATGATCTTTTGTATACACCACTGTATGAGACCATTGCATATAGCTGTACATTATGTTGCTTTATTATATGATATTGATTGCGTTGTCTATTGATTAGCCTGTATATTGATTTGTACTCCTACTAGATAACCTAAACGCGCTGCTACTAGGTATGAATGTTGTATACTACCCCACCTCTTGTCCCCCCTCCCCCCATTTCCTTATATTATAAGCTCACAAGGGCTGGGCTCTCTCACCCTTTTCTGTCTTGAAATTTGGTACACATTTATTCATATTCATTTTGACACTGTCATTACTAATTCTGTGTTTTGTACCAACTCTGTATTTCATATATGGCTGTATACCGTTGTCTGTATTATTTTATACCCCGTGATTTTTTTTACTTTGTGCAATGCTATGGAATATGTTGGCGCTAAATGATTCAATAACAATAGTAATAATGTTAATAATAATCTATCTAAAATAATAATTCTGATGACTACAGCCTCCAAAGATGCACCACAGCACAAAGACCGCTCCGGAGTAATCCTGGTGAAATCACAACATGGCATTGACTCTTCTAAGAGCGGTGCTCAAACTGCAGTGGTGCACCTGTGAGACCCCTGGAAGAGGTGATGTCCTCCACCCAGTTCCTCAATCACAGAGGGGTCTACAGAGGAGGTGGGCAGTCGAGGTAGCCTAACAGACGGTCACCTCTCCTCGCTGTAGGCCATCAGAGGAAAGTGGATGACTCCACATTTTTACTGCAGCAGGAAGCTCACACAGCTTTATTTGATTTCATTCAAACGAAATATATAAAAAACAATGACCAGTGCACCATGTTTAGATGCAATCAAACATATTGTGATCAGCTTTCATCAGCAAGTTGTGAGAACAGAGAAGTGTACAGCATCAGGCTAATCAATAAACAAAGCAATCGTTATCATATAATAACCATTTCAGCCCGCTGGGATTTTTCACCTTATGCATCAGAGCAATTTTCACCACCCATTCATTCGCAAATAACTTTATCACTACTTATCACAATTTATTGATCTATATCTTGTTTTTTTCCGCCACTAATTAGGCTTTCTTTGGGTGGTACATTTTGCTAAGAATTATTTATTTATAAATGCATTTTAGCAGGATTAATAAGAAAAAAATGGAAAAAATTCATTATTTCTCAGTTTTCAGCCATCATAGCTTTAAAATAATCCACGCTACCATAATTAAAACCTATGTATTTTATTTGCCCGTATGTCTGGGTTATTATACCATTAAAATTGTGTCCCTATCACAATGTTGTAACATAAAAGGAACACTTCTAATTTAAAAAATCCCTCCCGCGGACGCAGCCACCGCCTCTGCATACCGTCAGGGAGGTTAAAAAAGGAACCTGAGCAGTGTTTTTTTTTTTTAAGAAACAAAGTGTTAAAGGCTCACCTGTCCACTGGCGCGACTCCTGGCCTCCTCCAGTGACCTCACTGTGAGCTTCTGTTCCACGCGACACTGTTGGATCTATTTGAAATCTGTCTGCAGTGAGTGGGCAGGCAACAGAATCCTCTCAGGACAGATTCGATCTGAAATCAAGCAGAAGAGAAATCAGGCTGATGGTCCATTTGGTGGCAGATGGACCATTTGGTCCATCTGCCACCAAATGGGAGCAGTGCATGGCGGTTGGGAGAGTGGCATTTTCAAAACATTCGGTTGCGGCTCGAGTGAGTTGATCGGCCAGGTGGATTGTTTGCAGGTAGGGGGTCTGGGGTCACTGTGCACACGCCTGATTATCTTTATTATATTGTGATCAGCGTTCATCAGCAAATTGTAAAAACAGAGAAGCGTACAGCATCAGGCTAATCAATATACAAAGCAACCGATATCATATAATAAAGCAACATAATGTACAGCTATATACAATGGTCTCATACAATGGTGTATACAAAAATAGATCGGCTCATGATCTTTTGTATACACCACTGTATGAGACCATTGCATATAGCTGTACATTATGTTGCTTTATTATATGATATTGATTGCGTTGTCTATTGATTAGCCTGTATATTGATTTGTACTCCTACTAGATAACCTAAACGCGCTGCTACTAGGTATGAATGTTGTATACTACCCCACCTCTTGTCCCCCCTCCCCCCATTTCCTTATATTATAAGCTCA
Organism: Hyperolius riggenbachi; assembly: GCF_040937935.1. Classification (NCBI taxonomy): domain Eukaryota; kingdom Metazoa; phylum Chordata; class Amphibia; order Anura; family Hyperoliidae; genus Hyperolius; species Hyperolius riggenbachi. The sequence continues at coordinate 183,773,672 of NC_090654.1, forward strand.
CAAGGGCTGGGCTCTCTCACCCTTTTCTGTCTTGAAATTTGGTACACATTTATTCATATTAATTTTGACACTGTCATTACCAATTCTGTGTTTTGTACCAACTCTGTATTTCATATATGGCTGTATACCGTTGTCTGTATTATTTTATACCCCGTGATTGTTTCTTACTTTGTGCAACGCTATGGAATATGTTGGCGCTAAATGATTCAATAATAATAGTAATAATGATAATAATAATCTATCTAAAATAATAATTCTGATGACTACAGCCTCCAAAGGTGCACCACAGCACAAAGACCGCTCCGGAGTAATCCTGGTGAAATCACAACATGGCATTGACTCTTCTAAGAGCGGTGCTCAAACTGCAGTGGTGCACCTGTGGGACCCCTGGAAGAGGTGATGTCCTCCACCCAGCTCCTCAATCACAGAGGGGTCTACAGAGGAGGTGGGCAGTCGAGGTAGCCTAACAGACGGTCACCTCTCCTCGCTGTAGGCCATCAGAGCAAAGTGGATGACTCCACATTTTTACTGCAGCAGAAAGCTCATACAGCTTTATTTGATTTCATTCAAACTAAATATATACAAAACAATGACCAGTGCACCATGTATAGATGCAATCAAACATATTGTGATCAGCTTTCGTCAGCAAGTTGTGAGAACAGAGAAGTGTACAGCATCAGGCTAATCAATAAACAAAGCAATCGTTATCATATAATAACCATTTCAGCCCGCTGGGATTTTTCCCCTTATGCATCAGAGCAATTTTCACCTCCCATTCATTCGCAAATAACTTTATCACTACTTATCACAATTTATTGATCTATATCTTGTTTTTTTCCGCCACTAATTAGGCTTTCTTTGGGTGGTACATTTTGCTAAGAATTATTTATTTATAAATGCATTTTAGCAGGATTAATAAGAAAAAAATGGAAAAAAATAATTATTTCTCAGTTTTCTGCCATCATAGCTTCAAAATAATCCACGCTACCATAATTAAAACCTATGTATTTTATTTGCCCGTATGTCTCGGTTATTATACCATTATTTTGTCCCTATCACAATGTTGTAACATAAAAGGAACACTTCTAATTTAAAAAATCCATCCCGCGGACGCAGCCACCGCCTCTGCATACCGTCAGGGAGGTTAAAAAAGGAACCTGAGCAGTGTTTTTTGTTTTTTAAGAAACAAAGTGTTAAAGGCTCACCTGTCCACTGGCGCGACTCCTGGCCTCCTCCAGTGACCTCACTGTGAGCTTCTGTTCCACGCGACACTGTTGGATCTATTTGAAATCTGTCCGCAGTGAGTGGGCAGGCAACAGAATCCTCTCAGAACAGATTCGATCTGAAATCAAGTAGAAGAGAAATCAGGCTGATGGTCCATTTGGTGGCAGATGGACCATTTGGTCCATCTGCCACCAAATGGGAGCAGTGCATGGCGGTTGGGAGAGTGGCATTTTCAAAACATTCGGTTGCGGCTCGAGTGAGTTGATCGGCCAGGTGGATTGTTTGCAGGTAGGGGGTCTGGGGTCACTGTGCACACGCCTGATTATCTTTATTATATTGTGATCAGCGTTCGTCAGCAAATTGTAAAAACAGAGAAGCGTACAGCATCAGGCTAATCAATATACAAAGCAACCGATATCATATAATAAAGCAACATAATGTACAGCTATATACAATGGTCTCATACAATGGTGTATACAAAAATAGATCGGCTCATGATCTTTTGTATACACCACTGTATGAGACCATTGCATATAGCTGTACATTATGTTGCTTTATTATATGATATTGATTGCGTTGTCTATTGATTAGCCTGTATATTGATTTGTACTCCTACTAGATAACCTAAACGCGCTGCTACTAGGTATGAATGTTGTATACTACCCCACCTCTTGTCCCCCCTCCCCCCATTTCCTTATATTATAAGCTCACAAGGGCTGGGCTCTCTCACCCTTTTCTGTCTTGAAATTTGGTACACATTTATTCATATTCATTTTGACACTGTCATTACTAATTCTGTGTTTTGTACCAACTCTGTATTTCATATATGGCTGTATACCGTTGTCTGTATTATTTTATACCCCGTGATTTTTTTTACTTTGTGCAATGCTATGGAATATGTTGGCGCTAAATGATTCAATAACAATAGTAATAATGTTAATAATAATCTATCTAAAATAATAATTCTGATGACTACAGCCTCCAAAGATGCACCACAGCACAAAGACCGCTCCGGAGTAATCCTGGTGAAATCACAACATGGCATTGACTCTTCTAAGAGCGGTGCTCAAACTGCAGTGGTGCACCTGTGAGACCCCTGGAAGAGGTGATGTCCTCCACCCAGTTCCTCAATCACAGAGGGGTCTACAGAGGAGGTGGGCAGTCGAGGTAGCCTAACAGACGGTCACCTCTCCTCGCTGTAGGCCATCAGAGGAAAGTGGATGACTCCACATTTTTACTGCAGCAGGAAGCTCACACAGCTTTATTTGATTTCATTCAAACGAAATATATAAAAAACAATGACCAGTGCACCATGTTTAGATGCAATCAAACATATTGTGATCAGCTTTCATCAGCAAGTTGTGAGAACAGAGAAGTGTACAGCATCAGGCTAATCAATAAACAAAGCAATCGTTATCATATAATAACCATTTCAGCCCGCTGGGATTTTTCACCTTATGCATCAGAGCAATTTTCACCACCCATTCATTCGCAAATAACTTTATCACTACTTATCACAATTTATTGATCTATATCTTGTTTTTTTCCGCCACTAATTAGGCTTTCTTTGGGTGGTACATTTTGCTAAGAATTATTTATTTATAAATGCATTTTAGCAGGATTAATAAGAAAAAAATGGAAAAAATTCATTATTTCTCAGTTTTCAGCCATCATAGCTTTAAAATAATCCACGCTACCATAATTAAAACCTATGTATTTTATTTGCCCGTATGTCTGGGTTATTATACCATTAAAATTGTGTCCCTATCACAATGTTGTAACATAAAAGGAACACTTCTAATTTAAAAAATCCCTCCCGCGGACGCAGCCACCGCCTCTGCATACCGTCAGGGAGGTTAAAAAAGGAACCTGAGCAGTGTTTTTTTTTTTTAAGAAACAAAGTGTTAAAGGCTCACCTGTCCACTGGCGCGACTCCTGGCCTCCTCCAGTGACCTCACTGTGAGCTTCTGTTCCACGCGACACTGTTGGATCTATTTGAAATCTGTCTGCAGTGAGTGGGCAGGCAACAGAATCCTCTCAGGACAGATTCGATCTGAAATCAAGCAGAAGAGAAATCAGGCTGATGGTCCATTTGGTGGCAGATGGACCATTTGGTCCATCTGCCACCAAATGGGAGCAGTGCATGGCGGTTGGGAGAGTGGCATTTTCAAAACATTCGGTTGCGGCTCGAGTGAGTTGATCGGCCAGGTGGATTGTTTGCAGGTAGGGGGTCTGGGGTCACTGTGCACACGCCTGATTATCTTTATTATATTGTGATCAGCGTTCATCAGCAAATTGTAAAAACAGAGAAGCGTACAGCATCAGGCTAATCAATATACAAAGCAACCGATATCATATAATAAAGCAACATAATGTACAGCTATATACAATGGTCTCATACAATGGTGTATACAAAAATAGATCGGCTCATGATCTTTTGTATACACCACTGTATGAGACCATTGCATATAGCTGTACATTATGTTGCTTTATTATATGATATTGATTGTGTTCTCTATTGATTAGCCTGTATATTGATTTGTACTCCTACTAGATAACCTAAACGCGCTGCTACTAGGTATGAATGTTGTATACTACCCCACCTCTTGTCCCCCCTCCCCCCATTTCCTTATATTATAAGCTCACAAGGGCTGGGCTCTCTCACCCTTTTCTGTCTTGAAATTTGGTACACATTTATTCATATTCATTTTGACACTGTCATTACTAATTCTGTGTTTTGTACCAACTCTGTATTTCATATATGGCTGTATACCGTTTTCTGTATTATTTTATACCCCGTGATTGTTTCTTACTTTGTGCAACGCTATGGAATATGTTGGCGCTAAATGATTCAATAATAATAGTAATAATGATAATAATAATCTATCTAAAATAATAATTCTGATGACTACAGCCTCCAAAGGTGCACCACAGCACAAAGACCGCTCCGGAGTAATCCTGGTGAAATCACAACATGGCATTGACTCTTCTAAGAGCGGTGCTCAAACTGCAGTGGTGCACCTGTGGGACCCCTGGAAGAGGTGATGTCCTCCACCCAGCTCCTCAATCACAGAGGGGTCTACAGAGGAGGTGGGCAGTCGAGGTAGCCTAACAGACGGTCACCTCTCCTCGCTGTAGGCCATCAGAGCAAAGTGGATGACTCCACATTTTTACTGCAGCAGAAAGCTCATACAGCTTTATTTGATTTCATTCAAACTAAATATATACAAAACAATGACCAGTGCACCATGTATAGATGCAATCAAACATATTGTGATCAGCTTTCGTCAGCAAGTTGTGAGAACAGAGAAGTGTACAGCATCAGGCTAATCAATAAACAAAGCAATCGTTATCATATAATAACCATTTCAGCCCGCTGGGATTTTTCCCCTTATGCATCAGAGCAATTTTCACCTCCCATTCATTCGCAAATAACTTTATCACTACTTATCACAATTTATTGATCTATATCTTGTTTTTTTCCGCCACTAATTAGGCTTTCTTTGGGTGGTACATTTTGCTAAGAATTATTTATTTATAAATGCATTTTAGCAGGATTAATAAGAAAAAAATGGAAAAAAATAATTATTTCTCAGTTTTCTGCCATCATAGCTTTAAAATAATCCACGCTACCATAATTAAAACCTATGTATTTTATTTGCCTGTATGTCTCGGTTATTATACCATTAAAATTTTGTCCCTATCACAATGTTGTAACATAAAAGGAACACTTCTAATTTAAAAAATCCCTCCCGCGGACGCAGCCACCGCCTCTGCATACCGTCAGGGAGGTTAAAAAAGGAACCTGAGCAGTGTTTTTTTTTTTTAAGAAACAAAGTGTTAAAGGCTCACCTGTCCACTGGCGCGACTCCTGTCCTCCTCCAGTGACCTCACTGTGAGCTTCTGTTCCACGCGACACTGTTGGATCTATTTGAAATCTGTCTGCAGTGAGTGGGCAGGCAACAGAATCCTCTCAGAACAGATTCGATCTGAAATCAAGCAGAAGAGAAATCAGGCTGATGGTCCATTTGGTGGCAGATGGACCATTTGGTCCATCTGCCACCAAATGGGAGCAGTGCATGGCGGTTGGGAGAGTGGCATTTTCAAAACATTCGGTTGCGGCTCGAGTGAGTTGATCGGCCAGGTGGATTGTTTGCAGGTAGGGGGTCTGGGGTCACTGTGCACACGCCTGATTATCTTTATTATATTGTGATCAGCGTTCGTCAGCAAATTGTAAAAACAGAGAAGCGTACAGCATCAGGCTAATCAATATACAAAGCAACCGATATCATATAATAAAGCAACATAATGTACAGCTATATACAATGGTCTCATACAATGGTGTATACAAAAATAGATCGGCTCATGATCTTTTGTATACACCACTGTATGAGACCATTGCATATAGCTGTACATTATGTTGCTTTATTATATGATATTGATTGCGTTGTCTATTGATTAGCCTGTATATTGATTTGTACTCCTACTAGATAACCTAAATGTTGTATACTACCCCACCTCTTGTCCCCCCTCCCCCCATTTCCTTATATTATAAGCTCACAAGGGCTGGGCTCTCTCACCCTTTTCTGTCTTGAAATTTGGTACACATTTATTCATATTAATTTTGACACTGTCATTACTAATCCTGTGTTTTGTACCAACTCTGTATTTCATATATGGCTGTATACCGTTGTCTGTATTATTTTATACCCCGTGATTTTTTTTACTTTGTGCAATGCTATGGAATATGTTGGCGCTAAATGATTCAATAATAATAGTAATAATGATAATAATAATCTATCTAAAATAATAATTCTGATGACTACAGTCTCCAAAGTTGCACCACAGCACAAAGACCGCTCCGGAGTAATCCTGGTGAAATCACAACATGGCATTGACTCTTCTAAGAGCGGTGCTCAAACTGCAGTGGTGCACCTGTGAGACCCCTGGAAGAGGTGATGTCCTCCACCCAGTTCCTCAATCACAGAGGGGTCTACAGAGGAGGTGGGCAGTCGAGGTAGCCTAACAGACGGTCACCTCTCCTCGCTGTAGGCCATCAGAGCAAAGTGGATGACTCCACATTTTTACTGCAGCAGGAAGCTCACACAGCTTTATTTGATTTCATTCAAACTAAATATGTAAAAAACAATGACCAGTGCACCATGTATACATGCAATCAAACATATTGTGATCAGCTTTCGTCAGCAAATTGTGAGAACAGAGAAGCGTACAGCATCAGGCTTATCAATAAAAAAAAGAATCGATATCATATAATAACCATTTCAGCCCGCTGGGATTTTTCACCTTATGCATCAGAGCAATTTTCACCACCCATTCATTCGCAAATAACTTTATCACTACTTATCACAATTTATTGATCTATATCTTGTTTTTTTCCGCCACTAATTAGGCTTTCTTTGGGTGGTACATTTTGCTAAGAATTATTTATTTATAAATGCATTTTAGCAGGATTAATAAGAAAAAAATGGAAAAAATTCATTATTTCTCAGTTGTAAAAAATGGAAAAAATTCATTATTTCTCAGTTTTCAGCCATCATAGCTTTAAAATAATCCACGCTACCATAATTAAAACCTATGTATTTTATTTGCCCGTATGTCTGGGTTATTATACCATTAAAATTGTGTCCCTATCACAATGTTGTAACATAAAAGGAACACTTCTAATTTAAAAAATCCCTCCCGCGGACGCAGCCACCGCCTCTGCATACCGTCAGGGAGGTTAAAAAAGGAACCTGAGCAGTGTTTTTTTTTTTTAAGAAACAAAGTGTTAAAGGCTCACCTGTCCACTGGCGCGACTCCTGGCCTCCTCCAGTGACCTCACTGTGAGCTTCTGTTCCACGCGACACTGTTGGATCTATTTGAAATCTGTCTGCAGTGAGTGGGCAGGCAACAGAATCCTCCCAGAACAGATTCGATCTGAAATCAAGCAGAAGAGAAATCAGGCTGATGGTCCATTTGGTGGCAGATGGACCATTTGGTCCATCTGCCACCAAATGGGAGCGGTGCATGGCGGTTGGGAGAGTGGCATTTTCAAAACATTCGGTTGCGGCTCGAGTGAGTTGATCGGCCAGGTGGATTGTTTGCAGGTAGGGGGTCTGGGGTCACTGTGCACACGCCTGATTATCTTTATTATATTGTGATCAGCGTTCGTCAGCAAATTGTAAAAACAGAGAAGCGTACAGCATCAGGCTAATCAATATACAAAGCAACCGATATCATATAATAAAGCAACATAATGTACAGCTATATACAATGGTCTCATACAATGGTGTATACAAAAATAGATCGGCTCATGATCTTTTGTATACATAACTGTATGAGACCATTGCATATAGCTGTACATTATGTTGCTTTATTATATGATATTGATTGCGTTGTCTATTGATTAGCCTGTATATTGATTTGTACTCCTACTAGATAACCTAAACGCGCTGCTACTAGGTATGAATGTTGTATACTACCCCACCTCTTGTCCCCCCTCCCCCCATTTCCTTATATTATAAGCTCACAAGGGCTGGGCTCTCTCACCCTTTTCTGTCTTGAAATTTGGTACACATTTATTCATATTAATTTTGACACTGTCATTACCAATTCTGTGTTTTGTACCAACTCTGTATTTCATATATGGCTGTATACCGTTGTCTGTATTATTTTATACCCTGTGATTGTTTCTTACTTTGTGCAATGCTATGGAATATGTTGGCGCTAAATGATTCAATAATAATAGTAATAATGATAATAATAATCTATCTAAAATAATAATTCTGATGACTACAGCCTCCAAAGGTGCACCACAGCACAAAGACTGCTCCGGAGTAATCCTGGTGAAATCACAACATGGCATTGACTCTTCTAAGAGCGGTGCTCAAACTGCAGTGGTGCACCTGTGGGACCCCTGGAAGAGGTGATGTCCTCCACCCAGCTCCTCAATCACAGAGGGGTCTACAGAGGAGGTGGGCAGTCGAGGTAGCCTAACAGACGGTCACCTCTCCTCGCTGTAGGCCATCAGAGCAAAGTGGATGACTCCACATTTTTACTGCAGCAGGAAGCTCACACAGCTTTATTTGATTTCATTCAAACGAAATATATAAAAAACAATGACCAGTGCACCATGTATAGATGCAATCAAACATATTGTGATCAGCTTTCGTCAGCAAGTTGTGAGAACAGAGAAGTGTACAGCATCAGGCTAATCAATAAACAAAGCAATCGTTATCATATAATAACCATTTCAGCCCGCTGGGATTTTTCACCTTATGCATCAGAGCAATTTTCACCTCCCATTCATTCGCAAATAACTTTATCACTACTTATCACAATTTATTGATCTATATCTTGTTTTTTTCCGCCACTAATTAGGCTTTCTTTGGGCGGTACATTTTGCTAAGAATGATTTATTTATAAATGCATTTTAACAGGATTAATAAGAAAAAAATGGAAAAAAATTCATTATTTCTCAGTTTTCTGCCATCATAGCTTCAAAATAATCCACGCTACCATAATTAAAACCTATGTATTTTATTTGCCCGTATGTCTCGGTTATTTTACCATTAAAATGTTGTCCCTATCACAATGTTGTAACATAAAAGGAACACTTCTAATTTAAAAAATCCCTCCCGCGGACGCAGCCACCGCCTCTGCATACCGTCAGGGAGGTTAAAAAAGGAACCTGAGCAGTGTTTTTTTTTTTTTAAGAAACAAAGTGTTAAAGGCTCACCTGTCCACTGGCGCGACTCCTGGCCTCCTCCAGTGACGTCCACTGGCGCGACTCCTGGCCTCCTCCAGTGACCTCACTGTGAGCTTCTGTTCCACGCGACACTGTTGGATCTATTTGAAATCTGTCTGCAGTGAGTGGGCAGGCAACAGAATCCTCTCAGAACAGATTCGATCTGAAATCAAGCAGAAGAGAAATCAGGCTGATGGTCCATTTGGTGGCAGATGGACCATTTGGTCCATCTGCCACCAAATGGGAGCAGTGCATGGCGGTTGGGAGAGTGGCATTTTCAAAACATTCGGTTGCGGCTCGAGTGAGTTGATCAGCCAGGTGGATTGTTTGCAGGTAGGGGGTCTGGGGTCACTGTGCACACGCCTGATTATCTTTATTATATTGTGATCAGCGTTCATCAGCAAATTGTAAAAACAGAGAAGCGTACAGCATCAGCCTAATCAATATACAAAGCAACCGATATCATATAATAAAGCAACATAATGTACAGCTATATACAATGGTCTCATACAATGGTGTATACAAAAATAGATCGGCTCATGATCTTTTGTATACACCACTGTATGAGACCATTGCATATAGCTGTACATTATGTTGCTTTATTATATGATATTGATTGCGTTGTCTATTGATTAGCCTGTATATTGATTTGTACTCCTACTAGATAACCTAAATGCGCTGCTACTGGGTATGAATGTTGTATACTACCCCACCTCTTGTCCCCTCTCCCCCCATTTCCTTATATTATAAGCTCACAAGGGCTGGGCTCTCTCACCCTTTTCTGTCTTGAAATTTGGTACACATTTATTCATATTAATTTTGACACTGTCATTACCAATTCTGTGTTTTGTACCAACTCTGTATTTCATATATGGCTGTATACCGTTGTCTGTATTATTTTATACGCCGTGATTGTTTCTTACTTTGTGCAACGCTATGGAATATGTTGGCGCTAAATGATTCAATAATAATAGTAATAATGATAATAATAATCTATCTAAAATAATAATTCTGATGACTACAGCCTCCAAAGGTGCACCACAGCACAAAGACCGCTCCGGAGTAATCCTGGTGAAATCACAACATGGCATTGACTCTTCTAAGAGCGGTGCTCAAACTGCAGTGGTGCACCTGTGAGACCCCTGGAAGAGGTGATGTCCTCCACCCAGTTCCTCAATCACAGAGGGGTCTACAGAGGAGGTGGGCAGTCGAGGTAGCCTAACAGACGGTCACCTCTCCTCGCTGTAGGCCATCAGAGCAAAGTGGATGACTCCACATTTTTACTGCAGCAGGAAGCTCACACAGCTTTATTTGATTTCATTCAAACTAAATATGTAAAAAACAATGACCAGTGCACCATGTATACATGCAATCAAACATATTGTGATCAGCTTTCGTCAGCAAATTGTGAGAACAGAGAAGCGTACAGCATCAGGCTTATCAATAAAAAAAAGAATCGATATCATATAATAACCATTTCAGCCCGCTGGGATTTTTCCCCTTATTCATCAGAGCAATTTTCACCACCCATTCATTCGCAAATAACTTTATCACTACTTATCACAATTTATTGATCTATATCTTGTTTTTTTCCGCCACTAATTAGGCTTTCTTTGGGTGGTACATTTTGCTAAGAATGATTTATTTATAAATGCATTTTAGCAGGATTAATAAGAAAAAAATGGAAAAAATTCATTATTTCTCAGTTTTCAGCCATCATAGCTTTAAAATAATCCACGCTACCATAATTAAAACCTATGTATTTTATTTGCCCGTATGTCTGGGTTATTATACCATTAAAATTGTGTCCCTATCACAATGTTGTAACATAAAAGGAACACTTCTAATTTAAAAAATCCCTCCCGCGGACGCAGCCACCGCCTCTGCATACCGTCAGGGAGGTTAAAAAAGGAACCTGAGCAGTGGTTTTTTTTTTTAAGAAACAAAGTGTTAAAGGCTCACCTGTCCACTGGCGCGACTCCTGGCCTCCTCCAGTGACCTCACTGTGAGCTTCTGTTCCACGCGACACTGTTGGATCTATTTGAAATCTGTCTGCAGTGAGTGGGCAGGCAACAGAATCCTCTCAGAACAGATTCGATCTGAAATTAAGCAGAAGAGAAATCAGGCTGATGGTCCATTTGGTGGCAGATGGACCATTTGGTCCATCTGCCACCAAATGGGAGCAGTGCATGGCGGTTGGGAGAGTGGCATTTTCAAAACATTCGGTTGCGGCTCGAGTGAGTTGATCGGCCAGGTGGATTGTTTGCAGGTAGGGGGTCTGGGGTCACTGTGCACACGCCTGATTATCTTTATTATATTGTGATCACCGTTCGTCAGCAAATTGTAAAAACAGAGAAGCGTACAGCATCAGGCTAATCAATATACAAAGCAACCGATATCATATAATAAAGCAACATAATGTACAGCTATATACAATGGTCTCATACAATGGTGTATACAAAAATAGATCGGCTCATGATCTTTTGTATACACCACTGTATGAGACCATTGCATATAGCTGTACATTATGTTGCTTTATTATATGATATTGATTGCGTTGTCTATTGATTAGCCTGTATATTGATTTGTACTCCTACTAAATAACCTAAACGCGCTGCTACTAGGTATGAATGTTGTATACTACCCCACCTCTTGTCCCCCCTCCCCCCATTTCCTTATATTATAAGCTCACAAGGGCTGGGCTCTCTCACCCTTTTCTGTCTTGAAATTTGGTACACATTTATTCATATTAATTTTGACACTGTCATTACCAATTCTGTGTTTTGTACCAACTCTGTATTTCATATATGGCTGTATACCGTTGTCTGTATTATTTTATACCCCGTGATTGTTTCTTACTTTTTTGCAATGCTATGGAATATAATGGCGCTATATGATTCAATAATAATAGTAATAATGATAATAATAATCTATCTAAAATAATAATTCTGATGACTACAGCCTCCAAAGGTGCACCACAGCACAAAGACCGCTCCGGAGTAATCCTGGTGAAATCACAACATGGCATTGACTCTTCTAAGAGCGGTGCTCAAACTGCAGTGGTGCACCTGTGGGACCCCTGGAAGAGGTGATGTCCTCCACCCAGCTCCTCAATCACAGAGGGGTCTACAGAGGAGGTGGGCAGTCGAGGTAGCCTAACAGACGGTCACCTCTCCTCGCTGTAGGCCATCAGAGCAAAGTGGATGACTCCACATTTTTACTGCAGCAGGAAGCTCATACAGCTTTATTTGATTTCATTCAAACTAAATATATAAAAAACAATGACCAGTGCACCATGTATAGATGCAATCAAACATATTGTGATCAGCTTTCGTCAGCAAGTTGTGAGAAACAGAGAAGTGTACAGCATCAGGCTAATCAATAAACAAAGCAATCGTTATCATATAATAACCATTTTAGCCCGCTGGGATTTTTCACCTTATGCATCAGAGCAATTTTCACCTCCCATTCATTCGCAAATAACTTTATCACTACTTATCACAATTTATTGATCTATATCTTGTTTTTTTCCGCCACTAATTAGGCTTTCTTTGGGTGGTACATTTTGCTAAGAATGATTATTTATAAATGCATTTAACAGGATTAATAAGAAAAATGGAAAAAATTCATTATTTCTCAGTTTCGGCCATCATAGCTTCAAATAATCCATGCTACCATAATTAAAACCTATGTATTTTATTTGCCCGTATGTCTCGGTTATTATACCATTAAAATTTTGTCCCTATCACAATGTTGTAACATAAAAGGAACACTTCTAATGTAAAAAATCCCTCCCGCGGACGCAGCCACCGCCTCTGCATACCGTCAGGGAGGTTAAAAAAGGAACCTGAGCAGTGTTTTTTTTTTTTAAGAAACAAAGTGTTAAAGGCTCACCAGTCCACTGGCGCGACTCCTGGCCTCCTCCAGTGACCTCACTGTGAGCTTCTGTTCCACGCGACACTGTTGGATCTATTTGAAATCTGTCCGCAGTGAGTGGGCAGGCAACAGAATCCTCTCAGAACAGATTCGATCTGAAATCAAGTAGAAGAGAAATCAGGCTGATGGTCCATTTGATGGCAGATGGACCATTTGGTCCATCTGCCACCAAATGGGAGCAGTGCATGGCGGTTGGGAGAGTGGCATTTTCAAAACATTCGGTTGCGGCTCGAGTGAGTTGATCGGCCAGGTGGATTGTTTGCAGGTAGGGGGTCTGGGGTCACTGTGCACACGCCTGATTATCTTTATTATATTGTGATCAGCGTTCATCAGCAAATTGTAAAAACAGAGAAGCGTACAGCATCAGGCTAATCAATATACAAAGCAACCGATATCATATAATAAAGCAACATAATGTACAGCTATATACAATGGTCTCATACAATGGTGTATACAAAATAGATCGGCTCATGATCTTTTGTATACACCACTGTATGAGACCATTGCATATAGCTGTACGTTATGTTGCTTTATTATATGATATTGATTGCGTTGTCTATTGATTAGCCTGTATATTGATTTGTACTCCTACTAGATAACCTAAATGCGCTGCTACTGGGTATGAATGTTGTATACTACCCCACCTCTTGTCCCCCCTCCCCCCATTTCCTTATATTATAAGCTCACAAGGGCTGGGCTCTCTCACCCTTTCTGTCTTGAAATTTGGTACACATTTATTCATATTAATTTTGACACTGTCATTACCAATTCTGTGTTTTGTACCAACTCTGTATTTCATATATGGCTGTATACCGTTGTCTGTATTATTTTATACCCCGTGATTGTTTCTTACTTTGTGCAACGCTATGGAATATGTTGGCGCTAAATGATTCAATAATAATAGTAATAATGATAATAATAATCTATCTAAAATAATAATTCTGATGACTACAGCCTCCAAAGGTGCACACAGCACAAAGACCGCTCCGGAGTAATCCTGGTGAAATCACAACATGGCATTGACTCTTCTAAGAGCGGTGCTCAAACTGCAGTGGTGCACCTGTGGGACCCCTGGAAGAGGTGATGTCCTCCACCCAGCTCCTCAATCACAGAGGGGTCTACAGAGGAGGTGGGCAGTCGAGGTAGCCTAACAGACGGTCACCTCTCCTCGCTGTAGGCCATCAGAGCAAAGTGGATGACTCCACATTTTTACTGCAGCAGAAAGCTCATACAGCTTTATTTGATTTCATTCAAACTAAATATATACAAAACAATGACCAGTGCACCATGTATAGATGCAATCAACATATTGTGATCAGCTTTCGTCAGCAAGTTGTGAGAACAGAGAAGCGTACAGCATCAGGCTTAATCAATAAAAAAAGAATCGATATCATATAATAACCATTTCAGCCCCGCTGGGATTTTTCACCTTATGCATCAGAGCAATTTTCACCTCCCATTCATTCGCGAATAACTTTATCACTACTTATTGATCTATCTTGTTTTTTCCGCCACTAATTAGGCTTTCTTTGGGTGGTACATTTTGCTAAGAATTATTTATTATCAATGCATTTAGCAGGATTAATAAGAAAAAAATGGAAAAAATTCATTATTTCTCAGTTTTCAGCAATCATAGCTTTAAAATAATCCACGCTACCATAATTAAAACCTATGTATTTATTTGCCCGTATGTCTGGGTTATTATACCATTAAAATTTTGTCCCTATCACAATGTTGTAACATAAAAGGAACACTTCTAATTTAAAAAAATCCCTCCCGCGGACGCAGCCACCGCCTCTGCATAAACGTCAGGGAGGTAAAAAAGGAACCTGAGCAGTGTTTTTTTAAAGAAACAAAGTGTTAAAGGCTCACCTGTCCACTGGCGCGACTCCTGGCCTCCTCCAGTGACCTCACTGTGAGCTTCTGTTCCACGCGACACTGTTGGATCTATTTGAAATCTGTCTGCAGTGAGTGGGCAGGCAACAGAATCCTCTCAGAACAGATTCGATCTGAAATCAAGCAGAAGAGAAAATCAGGCTGATGTTCCATTTGGTGGCTGATGGACCATTTGGTCCATCTGCCACCAAATGGGAGCAGTGCATGGCGGTTGGGAGAGTGGCATTTTCAAAACATTCGGTTGCGGCTCGAGTGAGTTGATCGGCCAGGTGGATTGTTTGCAGGTAGGGGGTCTGGGTCACTGTGCACACGCCTGATTATCTTTATTATATTGTGATCACCGTTCGTCAGCAAATTGTAAAAACAGAGAAGCGTACAGCATCAGGCTAATCAATATACAAAGCAACCGATATCATATATAAAGCAACATAATGTACAGCTATATACAATGGTCTCATACAATGGTGTATACAAAAATAGATCGGCTCATGATCTTTTGTATACACCACTGTATGAGACCATTGCATATAGCTGTACATTATGTTGCTTTATTATATGATATTGATTGCGTTGTCTATTGATTAGCCTGTATATTGATTTGTACTCCTACTAGATAACCTAAACGTGCTGCTACTAGGTATGAATGTTGTATTCTACCCCACCTCTTGTCCCCCCTCCCCCCATTTCCTTATATCGTAAGCTCACAAGGGCTGGGCTCTCTCACCCTTTTCTGTCTTGAAATTTGGTACACATTTATTCATATTAATTTTGACACTGTCATTACCAATTCTGTGTTTTGTACCAACTCTGTATTTCATATATGGCTGCATACCGTTGTCTGTATTATTTTATACCCCATGATTGTTTTCTTACTTTGTGCAACGCTATGGAATATGTTGATGCTAAATGATTCAATAATAATAATAATGATAATAATAATCTATCTGAAATAATAATTCTGATGACTACAGCCTCCAAAGGTGCACCACAGCACAAAGACTGCTCCGGAGTAATCCTGGTGAAATCACAACATGGCATTGACTCTTCTAAGAGCGGTGCTCAAACTGCAGTGGTGCACCTGTGGGACCCCTGGAAGAGGTGATGTCCTCCACCAGCTCCTCAATCACAGAGGGGTCTACAGAGGAGGTGGGCAGTCGAGGTAGCCTTACAGACGGTCACCTCTCCTCGCTGTAGGCCATCAGAGCAAAGTGGATGACTCCACATTTTTACTGCAGCAGGAAGCTCACACAGCTTTATTTGATTTCATTCAAACGAAATATATAAAAAACAATGACCAGTGCACCATGTATAGATGCAATCAAACATATTGTGATCAGCTTTCGTCAGCAAATTGTGAGAACAGAGAAGCATGCAGCATCAGGCTAATCAATATACAAAGCAATCAATATCATATAATAAAGCAACATAATGTACAGCTACATACAATGGTTTTATACAGTGGTGTATACAAAATTAGATCACTCATAGATGTTCCTCATGAACATATATCTTCAAAGCACAGCAGGATAATACGGTAGTCCTTATATTAGTACACAAGGAGCCAGTGTGAACAAAGCATAAATGTCAATCATGAACCAGGCAGAGTGATCAGTCAATAATGCAATCCAAGTACCCTGACAGCACTGTTTCGGATTACAACCTTTTCAAAGGGTGAAGGATTCTCCTCTTTGGCTGCTGCTTGGATTGCATTATTGACTGATTATTATGCTTTGTTCATGATTGGACATTTATGCTTTGTGCTTTTTTCGCACTGGCTCCTTGTGTGCTAATATAAGGACTGTTATCCAGCTGCTCTTTGAGATACATGTTCATGAGCCAAATCTATGAGTGATCTAATTTTGTATACACCACTGTATGAGGCCATTGCATATAGCTGTACATTATGTTGCTTTAATATATGATATTGATCTAGTGATCTATATGATATAGTGATTTGTATTCACTACTAGATAAGCTAAACACACTGCTACTAGGTATGAATGTTGTATACTAACCCACCTCTTGCCCCCCCCCCCCCCCCCATTTCCTTATATTGTAAGCGCGCAAGGGCCGGGACTCTCTCACCCTTTTCTGTCTTGAAATTTGGTACATATTAATTCATATTAACTTTGACACTGTCATGACCAATTCTGTGTTTGTACTAACTGTATTTGGTATATCGCTTTATACCGTTGTCTGTATTATTTTATACCCCATCTTACTTTGTGCAACGCTATGGAATATGTTGGCATTTCTCTGGATTAACGCTCTAAGCTGCGGACTTCCATCCCGAGCCTGACTCGGGGGATCCTGCTAAGGAAGTTAATTATATTATACTTTTGCTCTTTCGGAGCATAAAATGTAACATAGATAAGGTGAAAACAGGTGAAAAGCTTTTTGAATCATACCCGCAAAGGTCATCACATGTGTGCAGTTTTCTTTATACTTTTACAGACCCCTCAGTTGCTCGCCAGGACTCTTTCCCAGCCACGATCCCCTCCATGTACAAGCATGGTTGTACTTCATGGGTGCCAGTAGGGTGCGCATCTGTGCAGTAGCAGGGAGTCGTGCACGTGCCTCCGTATAACTCTGCAGGCAAGAGCTGTACTTAGCGCTTGCACAGTGGGAGATGAGTATTTCCTTGTCCGGAAACACAGTTCAGGAGAGCTAAACCAGGATGTTGCAGGGGCTAAATAGGATTGAGAGCTAGTGTAGAACAAACATATTTTGATAGATAATGTCCATTGTTTTTCTATTTACCTAGCTGTCATCTGCAGCCATTTGCAGTGGAAACTGCCAATTTTTGAGGCCAATAAAATCTATTTCATGAATCAAAGGTTCATTTGGTTCTTCAGGAGAAAAACTGATCTATACCAACCATGAAACACACTACAGTAGGTCATATCGTTAGTTTGAATAAATGTATCCTGATAATTAGTCGTGTAAGGATGACATCTATAGCCATGTTATATCTCGTCATTATACTGAGATTTTCTGCTCATTCACTTTACGGTGATATGGTATGGAGTTCAGCAAATTCAAATGGTACAAAGTGAAATTCTCCTCAAGCTAACTTTTATATTGCAGAATCTGACTGTTTTCATTGAGACTCTCTTTTTGCATTTTGACGACACGCCTGCAAGCCTGATGCTTGAGTGAAGTCTGATGGTTACTCAGGACACTGAGGCCCCATTCACACTAGAGCGTTTTGCCGGCGATTTCGGCAAAACGCTCAAGCTCTAGCGCTTTTTAAAGTACTAGTGCTTATAAACCCTATGGGCTCGTTTTTACTTGGGTGATTTGCGTTAATCGCCAGCGATTAATCCAAATGCAAACGCGTAGCCTGCACCACTTTCAGGCGATTTCCTGGCGATCACATTTCAGTGCTATAAAAGTGCTAAAAGCGATCGTGGAAAAATCGCAGCAGTGTCCAGTGATTTTTCATGTGAAATCGTGGAAAAATCACTCCTGCAAAACGCTGGCAGTTAACGCCGGAGTTTTGCGCTTTCAAGTGTGAATGGGGCCTAAAAGGTTATCACTGCCTCTGCAGTTAGTTTACATTTTAGCTCAAGGGCAGATACTCAGGCAGCCTTGTAGATGTCCTGGTAGAGCTCACGGAGAGAGTAAAATGGATTATAAATGCAGGGTATATTGCAGTCTGTCTTATGACAAGACAATATAATATACCCTGCATGTATTATACTGATGATGGAGTGATCGCAGCATATGATCTAACTCCCCAATATATGCGGCCAGAAGATCCCCAGAAAGTAGCAGATATTCCCCTTTGGTGCAGTATAGGCAGTTAGAGAGCCCCCCACCCCTTCAGTACAGACAGACAGGGAGCCCCCCCTCCAGTGTAGGTAGCCAGAGGACCCCTCGCCTTGGATATAGGTAGCCAGAATTACATGCACCCCTGCACTATATGTAGCTAGAGAGCCTCCCTTGGATTCAGATATCCAGAGAGACCCCTCAGTATCAGGTAGCCAGAGAGCCCCCAATATAGGTTTCCAGAATGCACCCCCCCGACCCCAGTATAGGTAGACAGAGTCCCCCTCAGCATCAGGTAGCCAGAGAGCCCCTAATATATGTAGCCAGAATCCCCCTCCGCCCCCCAATTATAGGTGATCACAAAGAGTAATTGGCGGATGGCGACCCCCCCCCCCCATACAGATAGAGAGCCCCGTTCAGTGGGCAGCCTTTAATATATGTAAATAGAGAAATGTTTGCAGCGCCACCATTGAATATTCAACACAGATGAAAGTAAGCTTCTTATAAGGCAAATGATTATCCAATGACCTGTAAGTAAGAGTGAACAAAGGCGCCAGCAGGATAAAAGGTTCTAAAAGGCTTAAAATCTACAGAGCGAGACTTTTAATCCTGAGTGAGGACAGGTCTAATCTCCTTACCTGCCTATACAGTGGTTACTTAGGAGGTAACCCACGTTTGTGAGTATATACATTATATACTTTTCATTTCCAACCCCTTGTTTTGCATACTACACTATATTGGGCTCTCAGTATTTCTTTTGTCTTTAATGACCTGTAAGGTTCAGGTAGAGGAGATACAGCAGCCACCTAGGTTACTACTAGTGTTAGTATATTAGAAAGTCAGTTCATATGCTGCAATCAGTCAGGGACGGATCTGGGGGGGGGGGGGGGGGCAGACGGGTCACTTGCCCCAGGTGCAGTTTGTTGAATTCTTAAAAAGGCAGCAAAATATGGATGGGGAATGGCAGTTTAGGCGCCAAAACCTGATCTTTAGGCACCAAAACCTGACCATTAGGCGCCAAAACTGGATGGGAAATGGCAGTTTAGGCACCAAAACCTGACCTTTAGGCACTAAAACTGGATGAGGAATGGCAGTTTAGGTGCCAAAACCTGACCTTTAGGCGCAAACAACTGACCTTGCCCCAGGCGCAACTTGGTCTAGATCCGTCCCTGCAATCAGTCCATCATCAGTATAATAAATACAGGGTCGATGTCGCTCGTGTGTCCGCGGAGGATGTGTTTCCGGCCGGGTAGCTGCCATGCTGTGGGTGCCTCGAGCTGTATGGACACGTGCAACCCGCTGTGGCTCTCACTATTCATGTTATTTCTTCTATAATAACTATTATGCTGCTGACAGTCTAGGATTCTTATATTGCTGTATGTAAACATGTTTCTATAGAAGAAATGAAATGTTTTCTGCAGTATTCAACTCACATGAAAGTTCTCACGAGCCAAATGATCATCCAATGAGCAATAAGGTTCAGGGAGAGGAGATACAGCGGCCACCTAGGTTACTGCCAGTGTAGTTACTGCCAGTGTATCAGGGCCCGTTTCCACTATAGCGTTGCGGAATCGCCGGCGAATCACCGCAGGAAAATCGCATGCGGGTGCGATTCAGCATGCGTTTTTTGCCGCGATTTCGCATGCGATTTCGCATAGGTTAGGGTGATGCGATTTTAACCATGTCACTGCCTGTGTGAATTAACATGGGTACCTATGCGAAATCGCATGCGAAATCGCAGCAAAAAACGCATGGGGAAAACGCATGCGATTTCCCTATTAAATACATTGCGTGCGATTCGCCTGCATTCCACACGCAGGCGAATTCTGAGGGCCCTACCCTGCAGATTTTTTCTGCACAGAAAAACGTGCAGGAAAACGCACAAGTGGAAACAGTCCCATCCACTTGTACTGGCTGTGCGAATCCGCATGCGTTCGCGATAGTGGAAACGGGCCCTTAGGCCTCGTTCACATTACAAACGCGGACGGGCACGCACACGAAACGCAACGCGTACGAACGCACGCCATCCGCGTTTGTATGCGTTGCGTGGCTGATCCCATCACTGAAAAGTGAATGGGACAGCCATGCGTTTTTGCAAAAAATGCGTGCAGCATGCGTTCCCGGACCGCACAGGTCCGGAACGCATGCAGTGTGAACATCAGACATTGCACTCTATACAATGTCTGATGTCGTGCGTGTCGGCCACCTGCACGCGTTTCCAAAACGCAGCTGGAAACGCGTGCAGTGTGAACGGGGCCTTAGAAAGCCAGTTCATATGCTGCGAACCATCGTCAGTATAATACATGCAGGGTATATTGCAATCTGTCTTATGACAAGACCCTGCATGTATTACTGATGATGGATTGATTGCACCATATACTGACTCCCCAATATATGTAGCCAGAAGATCCCCAGTATAGGTAATCAGAGGTAACAGATACATATTCCCCCGTGCTGCAGAGTATTGGCAGCGGGGACAGGTGACGTCACTCACCCCTCCCCATCAGAGTCTCATACACATGAACACCTGCAGGAAAAGGGCCGCCCGGAGAGTTCAGGGGAATTATCGTCTTAACACCCCGCTGCCGATTCTCTGCACCACACGGGGTATCTATGTATTTACACATTCAACAAAAATCCATAAAACATTTTTTACAAGGTTACTTTACCACGGCCACCAGGGGGCGCTGCGGACACAAGTAATAACGTCCTCTCGGCTGACAAACGTGCTGCTGGCTCCTCGATGCTTCGTGTGATGCCTCTAATCGTCCCTTTCTGCTGTGCTGCCTACAAGTGTCACTGTCGCCTGAGTAGAGACCAGAGACACGTCCACCACCTTCGCCCGCCTGTCGCTCGTGTGTCCGCGGAGGATGTGTTTCCGGCCGGGTAGCTGCCATGCTGTGGATGCCTCGAGCTGGTGATGTATGGACACGTGCAGCCTCCTGTGCTGCTCACTGTGGCTCTCACTATTCATGTCAGTTCTCCTGTAACTATGCTGCTGACAGTCTAGGATTGTTATACTATATTGCTGCATGTAAACACGTATAACCAGCTCGGATTCTCTTGATGCACAGTTTTATAGTGACCAACCATGGCACTCAAAATAAAGTTATGTATAATAGACTGGTGCGGTGGGGTAACCTCTTTTTGGCCAGTGCTGTGTTTTCTGAGAACAACAGTTGTGCATTATATATTAGGGAATTATTTTTATGATTTATATGCCAGGCATCAGTATATATTATACTCCTCTGGCAATGCACATCCATGTGGTCAGATCCAGAGATCTTGTGGCCACACCTTGATTTTAATTGTTTTTATTGTAATGCAGGTCTTTGAAATAAAGTTTTGCTCAAGATACGCCATAGTATATAATGATTTAATTTCTTGTTCATTAAATAGGGATATTCTAGTTCTTTTCTTGTTATTGAATATTTGCATTAGGTTGTCGACCTACCGTTATATCCATTTTCTCATATCCCCATATACTGATTATATATTATAGAACATGTTTTGGATATGATTTCTTTGCTCCTTTTTTTCCTTTAATTTCTTAGCTAAATTGCGTGAAAACACACTTTTTAAATAAATAAAATTGCAATTGAGTCGTAGTGATCGTGATTTCTATTGGATATTTGGGGGGGGGGGGGGGCGCTTTTACTGTCATTGGCATCTTAAGGTGGCCACTAACAATACAATTTGCAGGACAATCGTTTACCAATGATTCTTTGTATAGCCCAATCTACACGATACGATTCTTTTCTTACGATTAGATTACGATTCTATTTACGATCCGATTAAATCTGACATGTCCGATCGGGATTTGATTCGATTCATTTCGATTTGCCATTGCAAATCAATGGCAAATCAAATTGAATCTAATCAAATTCCGATCAGACATGTCTGATTTAATTGGATCGTAAATAGAACCGTAATCGAATCGTACAAAGAATCGTATCGTGTAGATGGGGCTTAAGAGTAATCGGGAATGATTGTTTGGGACCACTAATGGACAAACCCCATACAAACAATCTGATCAGATTGATGGGATCAATCTAATCTGATTGGATTGATTAGGAGATTTTTTTCCTTTAGTAGTCACAAACGATCATTTCTAATCGTTCATAAAAGATCGTTCTGCAAATTGTATTGTTAGTGGCCACCTTTGCACTCTAATCACTGTCTCATGTCATCCTTAGTGACAGGAGACAATGATTAAAGCGGACCTGAACTCAAAACTTTCTCTCTGGTCTAAAAGAAGAAACGCAACAGCATAATAACCTTTACAGAAAAACATTTCTTTGTTACAGCTGATAGAAATCCTAAAATAAAACTGCACTATTTCTACTTCCTGCTTTCATGGAAGCAGACATTGTTAACATCTGCCTTTGGTAGTCAGCTGACACGGGGAGAGGTCAAATTGCAACTTGTGATTAGACACAGATAAGGGGGAAGTAGGCTAAACTCTCTACATAATGTACAGGGTGCATTTCTATGTTTTCCTTGTGTCCTGTGCAAGAGTTCAGGTGCACTTTAAGGTGTAAACTCCTGAGGTCAGTGAGGCCTGGGAGTCACTCCTTGTGCTTTGTAGCAATCACACATTTGCTGAATTGTGGAAGTGCATCGATTTCCGCAGTTCCCGGAGTGATGGTGATTTGGCTATAGCCACTGATGCAATCACTCCGGGATCACATTCCAATATGCTGAAAGCAGCATTCTGCGATCGTTCTGTGATCGCGACACTGCTAGTGGGACCACCCCATAGAGATCCACAGTTTTACTGCTTTGCCAATCGCTGCTAATCACAAGCGCTGGAAAGCTCTTCTAGTGAGTCCCAGGCCTTATGAAGCAGGGATTGGACTGTAAGCTTCTGAGGTAAATGTTTGTCAATTGCATTCTTTTTGAATTGTTCAAGGTTTTAATGCGGTAATTAAAGCAGACCTGAACTCAGAACTTCTTCTCTGCTCTAAGAGTTAGGGAACAGCATAATAACCTTTAAAGAAAAACATTTTTGTCACAGCTCATACAAATCCTGCAGTAAATCTGCAGTGTATCTACTTCCTGCTTTCATGGAAGTAGACGTATTGTGAACATCCTGTGATTCCAGAGGAGCTTATCAACCGTGGCAGTCAGCTGATACAGGGGAGAGATCAAATTACAACTTGTGATTTAGACACAGATGAGGGTGGAATTAGACAGGCTAAACAATCAAAATACATACAGGGTGCATTTTTCCTTCTGTCCTGTGCAAGAGTTCAGGTCCACTTTAAAGGTTGCCTAAACTGAAACAAATCTGACCAGTTAAACTTACTGTGGGTGTCTCTCAGTCCACTGTAGTCCTTCAGGTTCCTCATTGTCGATCTGCTCTCATCCATTCAGCAGCTGTGCCTCTCTGAAAGTTGGTCCACTGCATAAGGACAGAACGCTTTCAGCCACAGGAGCACGATCGATGGGGCGCACTGCCCAGGGCGGCGCATGCAGGTTTCGGATGCTGCTAAGTGGAACAGCGAGGGACCAGCAGGACAACGGGGCTGAAAGAAATTCTAGGTAAGCTAAATTGGCCAGATTTGTTTCATTTTAGGTTTCCTTTAGGGTACTTTTACACTTGTGCGCTGCGGTAGTGGTGGGATTTGGAACAATCGCACTGCACCAAAACAATTGCACTGTGCGTTATAGCCGTGGTGCAACCGATAAGAAAAAAGAACACATGACTTCTCTTCAATGAGTCATGGTGCTCTTCAATGAGTTGCAGGGTAACACACTGCAGGTTGTGCATTACTTATGCGGTGCCCGGAACACTTCCATCGCATTGTGTCACACCGCAGGCAGTGTCATGCCTTATTGACTTAAATGGCCACTGGGAAGAGCTGCACACATGACTTCTCTTCAATGAGTCGCAGGCGGATCAGTTCATCTCGGCGCGCGGCTCTGAGAGCCAAGCGCCGAAGCTGGGTGACGTCATAGCAGCAATGCGTAGCAGTAATTCAGGGCTGCGGTGGCTGCTAGACCCCGAATTACATCTCCCTCCAAGTTGCGACAACTCAGAGGGGGAATAGTATTTAACGCCGCCTATGAATTTGGCTGCAGCAGGGAGAGCCGTCATCCGAACTGAGCGGCGCCGAAGTAATATGTACTCAGTCACAAGGTAACACACTACAGCTTGTGCATTACTTATGTGGTGCCCGGCACACTTCCATTGCATTGTGTCACACCGCAGGCAGTGTGTCATGCCTTATTGACTTAAATGGCCACTGGGACAAGCTGTGGCGAGGGATCGTACCGGGACGTGATGCAGTAAGTGACATTGTCACTTTAAAGGTCAACTGAAGTGAGAAAAATATGGATGCTGCCATATTTATTTCCTTTTCAACAATACCAGTTTCCTGGCAGCCCTGCTGATCTGTTTGGCTGCAGTAGTGTTTGAATCACAGCTAATCTTATTCATGCAGCTAATCTTGTCAAACCTGACAATAATGTCCAGAACACCTGATCTACTGCATGCTTGTTCAGGGCCCATGGCTAACAGTATTAGAGGCAGAGGTTCAGCAGGCTAGCCAGGCAACTGATATTGCTTAATGGAATACTTAAGTCTGCCAAACAAATTTACTTTTACTCACCTGGGGCTCCCCTCAGCCCCCTGCAGCTGAACGGTGCCCTCGCCGTGTCCCTACGATGCACCAAGACTCGCCGGCAGGGCTGTGGAGCTGGTACAAAAATCTTCCGACTCCAATTCCGACTCCTCAGTTTCTGAAACCACGACTCCGACTCAAACTCCGACTCCGGGTGCCCAAATTTGCCCCGACTCATCGACTCCGACTCCACAGACCTGCTCGCCGGCGGTCACTTCCGGTTTGGCCGTCAACGGCCGACAGGCTGGCAACACGGCTGATTATCCGCGTCCCCGGACGCAATAGCATTATAGAGGGCGCTATTGCGTCCGGGGACGCGTATAATCAGCCGCGTTCCCAGCCTGTCGGCCGGTGACGGCCAAACCGGAAGTGGCCGCCGGTGAGTCCAGGTGCATCGGAGGGACACGGCGAGGGCACCGTTCAGCTGCAGGGGGCTGAGGGGAGCCCCAGGTGAGTAAAAGTCATTTTTTTTAGCATACTTAAGGTTCCCTTTAAGGCTAGTTACACACCAGGACGTTGCGTTTAGGGGACGTTATAGGGCACATAACGTGCCCCTAACGCAACGCCTGGTGCTCTCTGATGTGGACGTCAGAGTGAGCCGCGTTGTGCAGCTCACTCTGGCGTCCGTGATGCGTACTCTTGGACGCATGCGGCATCACGTGGTCCCGCCCGGCCAATCGCCGCACAGACCGGCCGCTCCAGGAAGTAAACACTGCACGTCACTGAGTGCAGTGAATATTAATTAGCCATGTGCCCGGCCGCTCTCCCCTCCTCCCCAACATCACTGAGCATGTGCAAACAGTCTAATGCGGCTTAACCGCATAGAACGCACAGCATGCAGCACTTTGCTGCGTTACAATGTAACGCAACGTGGGCAGTGTGAACAGCCCACTTGTGTTACATTGCTGTGCGTTGGGGGAGCGTTACAGGCTGCACTAACGTGCGCCTGTAACGTCCCTGTGTGCAAGAAGCCTAAAAGGAAATAAATATGGCAGCTTCCATATGCCTCTCGCTTCAGTTTTCCTTCAAACTTGTAATGAATGATTGCTGCTATAGAGCAATCATTCACTGTTATACTGGTGCATTTGCGGCAGGGACGGGGGAGCACACATGTGTGCGTGGAACGGCGCGTGTATGCGCACATGTGTGCAGTGGTATCAAGTGCAGGAAATGTGTCTAACGTGCTGGAATCTTTAGGAGCATAGATTACCACGTGAGAGTCGCGTCCAAGAATCCTAACTGGTACAATAGCCCCTTTGCTCCTAAGAGATACATTTTCATCTTCTGTTTATTATAACTTCTCAGCACTCTGCAATTGAAAGTACCAAAAAGTAGGTGAAAAAGTAGTGTCAAAATTATTATTCTGACACTATCCCACCTCTTTTCTTGTTTACTGGGGGGTAAAAGGCATTTTATGATATGATGTGAAAATATAACTTAGGAGAAAACCTAGGAGAAAAAAGAAATAGTAAATTGGATCAGGCCCAATGTGCATTTAGGCAGCTTACCAGAGGTAGAGCATCGGGCCATATACCCATAGAGCAGCAGTATCAGAAGGGCTCCAGTGCAGTGTAAGCACACTCAGGGCTAGTGCACACCAGAAGAGCTTTTCTGAGCGCTTTGTGATTTTTAAAAGCTCCTGCTAATGTTATCCTATGTGTGTGTGCACACTGGAGCGATGGGCATTGCATTAGCAAGAGCTTTTAAAAGCTCATTGGGGAAAAAAAAAGGCCATTCTATCATCTAAAACATATCTATTTTATTAAATCCATACAGTATCATAACAGTGCATATCATATACAATTCTTTAAAAAACCAAATAGGTGTTCATAGTGGGTTCCATACAAATATTGTAAATACATATATGGCCTATACTGATACAAATAACGTTGTTTAACCCCTCAAATTATTAGTAGGTATTTTTAACGTTTTAGTTCCTGGGTCACACAGAACATGACCACTCCGCAGTGGATGTAAATCACTCCAACATGGGTGCAATGTCACAGCCCTGTTAAAATTGGCCTTAAAGGATAACAGATGTGAAACAAGCTAGAGGAAAGGGGGGTGGGGCATATACTGTCACCTGTGCTGATGCCTATCGCTCCCCCTGTTCTCCTTACTTCCCCTGCATTCAACCTAAATGCCAATCCGGCAGCCTCTTCTTAGTCACCGGGCACTACTGCGCAGCCTGGGCTGCACGCCTCCTACAGCACACAACCGTGGCCAGGAGCACACTGCGCATGCGTAGTACATCGTAAATATGACGTACTGATGTCATAAGCATGTGCAGTGTGCTCTCGGCCACGGGTGGGTGCTGTAGGATGCTCGCAGCTCGGCAAGCGCACTAGTGCCCAACTAGAGTAACCGAAAGAGGCTGCCGGAGGGGCATTTAGATTGAGGGCTCGTTTCCACATGTGCGCGGCATGCTTCTTGCAAGACGCGATGCCGGGACAGCTGCTCGTGTCTCGCAGCCGAATCCCTCTAGCCACGCTATGCGCGGCTATGGGATTCAGACAGTCACACACAGAATTATCAAGGAATGGAGAGAAGGAAGGTCAATCGGCACTGCAGGTGCTTTATTCCAAAAGCAGGCACAGGTACAGTACAAAAATTGCAAAAATAAAAATTGGTCACATACCATATGATGGAGTGTGGTGATGCGGTGGGTGCTGGGGGAATATGCCAGACGGCCGTTTCGCACTGCAAATGCGCTTCAACGGAGGCATCTTCCCCCAGCACCCACCACTTTACCACACTCCATCATATGGTATGTGACCAATTTTTATTTTTGCAATTTTTGTACTTTACCTGTGCTTGCTTTTGGAATAAAGCACCTGCAGTGCCGATTGACCTTCCTTCTCTCCATTCCTTGAATATCTGCTCTTCACCATATCAGAGCACGCAGTCTGCACCATAGCAGGAGAAGAGAGTGTGTGTACATCCTGCTTATATTCTTCCAGCGGTAGCTGTCCCCAAGCTGCAGTGCCAACCATTCCTTTCTTCCCCCTTCCTTTTGCCTACACACACAATTATGCTGCAGGGCCTCCGATTTTTCCTCGGCCACGAATTCAGATGCCTTACAATTACATAGACTTCTATAGGCTGCTAAAATCCATCCGAATTAGTGGGCGGGGAATCGGCCCGGAATGACAGCAATGGAAACTTAGCCTGAATGCGGAGGCAGAAAGAACAGAGGGAGCGGTAGACATCAGCACAGGTGACAGTATATGCTTGCTCCCCCTGATTCTCTAGCTTGTTTCACATCTGGTATCCTTTAACATATTGGGCTCGATTCACAAAGCGGTGCTAACCCAGTTAGAGACTTTAGGCGTGATAACCATTGCACCACGCTGGTGAAAAGCCAGTTTAGGCGTGATACGTTTAGGTGTGATAAGTTTAGGTGTGATAAGTTTAGGCATTCTAAGTTTAGATAAGTGTAGATAGCGTGCAAAGTCCTGCACGCAAAGCAGCGCTATTAAACTCTATGCGATGTGCACCAGACTTTGCTAGCGCAAAACTTTTGATCAGCTGTGCACTGCGGTGCTAACGCAGTTGGTGCTTAAACTGAGTTTAGGCATGATAAAGGGCTTTTCACCAGCGTACTAACTGTTAGCACCGCTTTGTGAATCAGGCCCATTGATTTTGGTCATCCAAGGTTATTGTTTTTTTATGCTCTTTGATGCAGTTGATGCACTGGAAATATATGAAGCGGCCTAAGCTTTGAAACTTGCATTATGGCCATTTTTTCATGGGCATTTGAACTGTGTGCTCAGCAAGTAGTTGTTAGGTAGCAGTGAGCAGTTGCCAGGCGGCAGCAAGCAGTTGTGAGATTTCACTGCCTATCAACTTCCCATGAAAAAGAAGCCTTAGTCTGGTACACATTTTCAATTATGATTCACCAATCACTGACCAATTTTACCACCTCCATGTAGTATGAGGCCCTACCCACACAATCTGCTCATAGCATTCAATATCTGTTGACCCTCATACTACATGGGAGTATTGAAATTGGTCAGTAATTGGCCAATCATAATCGAAATCATTATGTAAACTGATTTCAGACAATGTTTTTTTTTTTTTTTTTTTTTTTTGTCTGATGTAATTAACGGAACTTGGGATTGTATCTTGTATGGAAGAAAATTTGAATTGTTATTCAAATTACTATGTAATGCTTTGTCCATTTATACCTTAATAATTGTATTAAATGTTACCTAATTGAAACAGTGGGTTACATAAGTATCCAAGCCAATTTTCGGGACCCATAAAAATCTGTGTTTCATGAATTAAAGCTTCACATGGTTCATCAGGAGTAAAACTGACCTATATTAACCATGAAACACATTAACAGTAGTAGGTCATAGCGCTAGTTTGAATAAATGTATCCTGATAAATAGTTGTGGTAGGATGACATCTATAGCCATCTGGTCCTTATACTGATGATTTTCTGCTCATTCAGTCTACAGTGGTATGTTATGGAGTTCAGTAAATTCAAACTAGTGGCATGACCTACTGTTGGTGTGTTCCATTGATCTCTAGCACAAAATGGTTTTGCAGAATCTGTCTGTTCATTGTGACTCCCTTCTTGCATTTTGAGACTTTGCCTGCAAGGCTGATGCTTGAGTGAGGGCTGATGGGTTACTTGGGACACTAAAAGGTTATCACTGCTTCTGCAGTTTGCTTACATTACAGCTCAATGCCAGACACTCAGGCAGCCTCGTAGATGTCCTTGTAGAGCTCACAGAGAGTAAAATGGATTAATATCTCTTGGAAGGAGGTATATAAATGCAAACAAAAAATAGGAATGGAAGGACTTTGCATAGAAAAGCAGTGGCCATGTTCCTCTCACAAATAAGGTTCAAAGCTAGAGCTAAGCTATATCATAAGTGGCTTCCACCACAAATTAGTGTGGTGGTGGTGGTGGGGGGGGGGGGACACAAGAGGTGGGGTAGTATACAACATTCATACCTAGTAGTAGTGTGTTTAGGTTATCTAGTAGCAGTACAACTTGGCCAGAGGTAAATATTTACCTACCACGATCATGCACACTAGCGGCTTTCTGTTTGGATTAATGCGGAAATAGACTCGCGCCTGCGCAGTAGAGCGGAGTCGATCTGGTTTGGCTATTTCCGCCATAATCCAAACAGAAAGCCGCTAGTGCGCATGCGCGCGATTGAGGTAGGTAAATATTTATCTCTGGCCAAGTTGTAGTTCTACTAGATAGCCTAAACACACTACTACTAGGTATGAATGTTGTATACTACCCTACCTCTCGTCCCCCCTCCCCCCATTTCCTTATATTTTAAGCTCGCAAGGGCCGGGCTCTCTCACCCTTTTCTGTCTTGAAATTTTGTACACATTTCTTCATATTAATTTTGACACTCTCATTACTAATTCTGTGTTTTGTACCAGCTCTGTATTTCATATATGGCTGTATACCGTTGTCTGTATTATTTCATACCCCATGATTGTTTCTTACTTTGTGCAACGCTATGGAATATGTTGGCGCTAAATGATTCAATGATAATAATAATGATTATCATCTATCTAAAATAATAATTCTGATGACTACAGCCTCCAGGGGTGCACCACAGCACAAAGACCGCTCCGGAGTAATCCTGGTGAAATCACAACATGGCATTGACTCTTCTAAGAGCGGTGCTCAAACTGCAGTGGTGCACCTGTGGGACCCCTGGAAGAGGTGATGTCCTCCACCCAGCTCCTCAATCACAGAGGGGTCTACAGAGGAGGTGGGCAGTCGAGGTAGCCTAACAGACGGTCACCTCTCCTCGCTGTAGGCCATCAGAGCAAAGTGGATGACTCCACATTTTTACTGCAGCAGGAATCTCACACAGCTTTATTTGATTTCATTCAAACTAAATATATAAAAAAACAATGACCAGTGCACCATGTATAGATGCAATCAAACATATTGTGATCAGCTTTCGTCAGCAAATTGTGAGAACAGAGAAGCGTACAGCATCAGGCTAATCAATAAACAAAGCAATCGATATCATATAATAAAGCAACATAATGTACAGCTATATACAATGGTCTCATACAGTGGTGTATACAAAATTAGATCACTCATAGATGTGGCTCATGAACATATATCTTCAAAGAGCAGCAGGATAATATGTTAGTCCTTATAGTAGTACACAAGGAGCCAGTGTGAGTAAAGCATAACTGTCCAATCATGAGCCAGGCAGAGTGATCAGTCAATAATGCAATCCAAGTACCCTGACAGCACTGTTTTGGATTACTACCTTTTTCAAAGGGTAAAGGATTCTCCTCTTTGGCTGCTGCTTGGATTGCATTATTGACTGATCATTCTGCTTTGTTCATGATTGTCATGATTGGACATTTATGCTTTGTGCTTTGTTCGCACTGGCTCCTTGTGTACTAATATAAAGACTATTATCCAGCTGCTCTTTGAAGATATATGTTCATAAGCCAAATCTATGAGTGATCTAATTTTGTATACACCACTGTATGAGGCCATTGCATATAGCTGTACATTATGTTGCTTTAACCCTCCTGGCGGTCTATTAAAAACCACCAGGGGGCAGCAGAGCAGGTTTTATTTTTTTTTATTTTTTTTGAAGCATGTAGCGAGCCCAGGGCTCGCTACATGGTAGCCGCTGTGCAGCGGCATCCCCCACCCTCTTCGATCGCCCCCTGATCAGGAAACGGGATTTCCTGGAGGGCTTCCCCCGTCGCCATGGCGACGGGCGGCATGACGTCACCGCCGTCATCGACGTCGTGACGTCATTGGGAGTCCCGATCTACCCCTCAGCGCTGCCTGGCACTGATTGGCCAGGCAGCGCACGGGGTCTCGGAGTGCACACGCAGCTAGCAAAGTGCTAGCTGTGTGTGGCAAAAAAAAAAAATCATGCAAATCGGACCAGCAGGGCCTGAGAAATCCTCCTGCGCGGCATAGCCCGTGATATTAATTGCGTTGTATATTGATTAGCCTGTATATTGATTTGTACTCCTACTAGATAACGTAAACACACTGCTACTAGAAAGGAAGTACGCTTACAGGAAGCACAATGAGGCTGGGAAACGTTTTTTTTTTTCACAATGATTGCGCTGCTTCTCATAGAAGCAGCCGATCATTGCTTGGGGGTCTGAGATCAATGAACGAGAAAGTTTTTTTCCCGTTCATTGATCTCCGGGCGAGCGGCCGGCGGCGTGCATGAGCGCGGGAGCGCGTGCATGAGCGAGCGGGAGTGCGGACATCGGCGGTAGCGGCGGGAGGTGCGTATATCTACGCAGTTGAAAAAGGACAGTAGGAGAATAAGTGTTAAAAACAGTAGAAATTTGGCAGCTGAAAAATGACAGCTGGAAATGGCAGTTGGAAAATGTAAGTTTAAAAACAGTTTAAATTTGACAGTTAGAAAATGGCAGTTGGAAAATGACAGTTGGAAAATGACAGTTAAAAACAGCAGTTGGAAATTGGCAGTAGAAATTTGACAGTTGAAAAATGGCAGTTGAAAAATGGCAGTTGGAAAATGACAGTTGGAAAATGACAGTTTAAAACAGCAGTTGGAAATTGGCAGTTGAAAAATGGCAGTTGAAATTTGACAGTTGAAAAATGGCAGTTGGAAAATGACAGTTAACATTCGGCAGTTGGAGAATGACAGTTAAAAACAACCGTTGACATTTGGCAGTTAAAAAATGACAGTTGGAAAATGACAGTTGAAAAATGGCAGTTGGAAAATGGCAGTTGGAAAATTACAGTTTAAAACAGCAGTTGGAAATTGGCAGTTAAAAAATGGCAGTTGAAATTTGACAGTTGAAAAATGGCAGTTGGAAAATGACAGTTAACATTTGGCAGTTGGAGGATGACAGTTAAAAACAACAGTTGACATTTGGCAGTTGACAAATGACAGTTGGAAAATGGCAGTTGGAAGTTGGAAAATGGCAGTTGACAGGCCATTTTCCAACTGCCGTTTTCCAACTGCCGTTTTCCAACTGCCATTTTTCAACTATAATTTTTGAACTGTCAAATTTCAACTGTCGTTTTCCAACTGTCAAATTTCAACTGTTTAAAGGACCACTACTGTGAAAAAAGTGAGCTGTTAAAGGATATTTGAAGTGAGAGGGGTATGGAGGCTGCCATATTTATTTCCTTTTAACCTCCCTGGCGTTCTATTTCCCCAGGATTTCCGTGCAAAAAGTGGTTCAATTAATTTCCAATAATTGTCAACCTTTTTTTTTTTTTTTTTTTTTTTGCAATCATTTTTTTTTAAATATTGAATT
Organism: Hyperolius riggenbachi; assembly: GCF_040937935.1. Taxonomy (NCBI): domain Eukaryota; kingdom Metazoa; phylum Chordata; class Amphibia; order Anura; family Hyperoliidae; genus Hyperolius; species Hyperolius riggenbachi. Next base: position 183,807,134 of record NC_090654.1, read on the forward strand.
CAATACAGGTTATTGTATTGAATTAAACTAAAAAAAAGTGTTTACTGTGAGATGTTGATGACACTGTGTGACCCTGGTGTCATCAACGCTGATCCCTGGGGGACATGAAGCAAAATCTGCCAAGGGACATGGAAGAAGGCACCGAGGAAGCTATCAGAGGTACGCAACGAGGGATCAGCACGCCAATGGTGAATATAAGACCCAGATGTGTAGCCAGGTGTATAGTTTTGCCAGATGTATAGGTAGGCAGATATTTTACCAAATGTATAGGTAGGCAGATATTTAGCCAGAAGTATAGGTAGCCAGATGTTTTACCAGATGTATAGGTAGCCAGATGTTTTACCAGATGTATAGGTAGCCAGTTATTTAGCCAGGTGTATAGGTAGCGAGATGTTTTACCAGATGTATAGGTAGGCAGATATTTAGCCAGAAGTATAGGAGCCAGATGTTTTACCAGATGTATAGGTAGCCAGATGTTTTACCAGATGTATAGGTAGCCAGTTATTTAGCCAGGTGTATAGGTAGCGAGATGTTTTACCAGATGTATAGGTAGGCAGATATTTAGCCAGAAGTATAGGAGCCAGATGTTTTACCAGATGAATAGGTAGCCAGATGTTTTACCAGATGTATAGGTAGCCAGTTATTTAGCCAGATGTATAGGTAGCGAGATGTTTTACCAGATGTATAGGTAGGCAGATATTTAGCCAGAAGTATAGGTAGCCAGATGTTTTACCAGATGTATAGGTAGCCAGTTATTTAGCCAGATGTATAGGTAGCCAGATGTTTTACCAGATGTATAGGTAGCCAGTTATTTAGCCAGATGTATAGGTAGCCAGGTGTCCCCCCTCGCCCCCCCCCCCCCCGATCCCCCACCCCCCAGTCTCCTCCAGCCCCGATTTACTAACCCGAGGGCTGTCTCCTGCGGCGGCTTCTGTGCAGGGGAGGGGGGGATCCCTCTTCCTTGTGGGCTGGTGGCTGGTCGGGGATTCCCCCTTCTGCGCAGGGGGGGGGGGGGGATCCCCCTTCTATGCGGGCTGGTGGCCGGGTGTCTCCTTTCTGCGCGGGGGGGAGATTCCCCTTCTATGTGGGCTGGTGGCCGGGTGTCTCCCTTCTGCGCAGGGGGGGGGGGAGATCCCCCTTGTATGTGGGCTGGTGGCCGGGTGTCTCCCTTCTGCGCAGGGGGGGGGAGATCCCCCTTCTATGTGGGCTGGTGGCCGGGCGTCTTCCTTCTGCGCGGGGGGGGGGGGGAGATTCCCCTTCTATGTGGGCTGGTGGCCGGGTGTCTCCCTTCTGCGCAGGGGGGGGGGGGAGATCCCCCTTGTATGTGGGCTGGTGGCCGGGTGTCTCCCTTCTGCGCAGGGGGGGGGAGATCCCCCTTCTATGTGGGCTGGTGGCCGGGTGTCTCCCTTCTGCGCGGGGGGGGGGGGGGGGGAGATTCCCCTTCTATGTGGGCTGGTGGCCGGGTGTCTCCCTTCTGCGCAGGGTGGGGGGGAGATCCCCCTTCTATGTGGGCTGGTGGCCGGGTGTCTCCCTTCTGTGCAGGGGGGAGATCCCCCTTCTATGCGGGCTGGTGGCCGGGTGTCTCCCTTCCGCGCAGGGGGGGGGGGGAGATTCCCCTTCTATGTGGGCTGGTGGCCGGGTGTCTCCCTTCTGCGCAGGGGGGGGGGGAGATCCCCCTTCTATGTGGGCTGGTGGCCGGGTGTCTTCCTTCTGCGCGGGGGGGGGGGGGGGGAGATTCCCCTTCTATGTGGGCTGGTGGCCGGGTGTCTCCCTTCTGCGCAGGGGGGGGGGGGGGGGGAGATCCCCCTTGTATGTGGGCTGGTGGCCGGGTGTCTCCCTTCTGTGCAGGGGGGAGATCCCCCTTCTATGCGGGCTGGTGGCCGGGTGTCTCCCTTCTGCGCAGGGGGGGGGGGGGAGATTCCCCTTCTATGTGGGCTGGTGGCCGGGTGTCTCCCTTCTGCGCAGGGGGGGGGGGGGGGAGATTCCCCTTCTATGTGGGCTGGTGGCTGGGTGTCTCCCTTCTGTGCAGGGGGGAGATCCCCCTTCTATGCGGCTGGTGGCCGGGTGTCTCCCTTCTGCGCAGGGGGGGGGGGGGGGAGATCCCCCTTCTATGCGGGCTGTTCGGGGACTCCCCCTTCTGTGTGTGGGGGGGTCCCCTTCTGTGCGGGCTGGCTGGGGGTGGCTCTTCCCTCTTCCTCCTTCCGGATCCCACGTGCGTTCCCCCGTACCCCCCCCCCCCTCCTGATCTCCTATCTTCCCCGGTATCCAGCCCTACACTACTCACCCGAGGGCTGTCTCCTGCGCCGGCCGCGATTGGCACCCTCCTCCTCCATCGCTGAAGTCCCGGTCTGTGTAATTACAGTACGAGGCTTGGTGACGTCACCAAGCCGCGTACTGTAATTACACAGACCGGGACTTCAGCGATGGAGGAGGAGGGTGCCAATCGCGGCCGGCGCAGGAGACAGCCCTCGGGTGAGTAGTGCAGGGCTGGATACCGGAGAGGATAGGAGATCAGGAGGGGGGGGGGAGTACGGGGGGACGCACGTGGGATCCGGAGGGAGGAAGAGGGAAGAGCCACCCTCAGCCAGCCCGCACAGAAGGGGACCCCCCCACACACAGAAGGGGGAGTCCCCGAACAGCCCGCATAGAGGGGGATCTCCCCCCCCCCGCGCAGAAGGGAGACACCCGGCCACCAGCCCGCATAGGAGGGGGATCTCCCCCCCCCCTTCGCAGAAGGGAGACACCCGGCCACCAGCCCGCATAGAAGGGGGATCTCCCCCCCTGCACAGAAGGGAGACACCCGGCCACCAGCCCGCATAGAAGGGGGATCTCCCCCCCCCTGCACAGAAGGGAGACACCCGGCCACCCCCTCCGCACAGAAGGGGGAATCTCTGCCCGCCGGCTGCACAGGGATTCCCCAGAGTGGCTGGATGCTAGTTCTGCACGCTGGGGGTAGCACAGATCGCTACCCACAGCGTGCTGACAGGCATCCAGCCACTCTGGGGAATCCCTCTGATGAGGGAAAAGTGGAGCCGGCGGTGCAGAGAAACAGGAAATCTCCCTGGCAGTATTGATGAGCCCAGCTCGTCATTACCACTTTCAGCATGTTTCTGCTGGACGAGCCAGGCTCGTCATTACCTCCAGGGTGGTTAAGCAATGCCAGTTACCTGGCTATCATGCTGATCCTCTGCCTCTAATTGTTTTAACCACAGCCCCTGAACAAGCACATGCAGAGCAGGTGTTTCTGACATTATTGTTATAGTTTAAAAGGAAACAAATATGGCAGCCACCGTATTCTTCTCACATCAGTTGCCCTTTAAAGAAGACCTAAACTCAAGCACTGCAGTCAAGGAAAACAAATATAGTTTCTGAGAGCGTGTGTGGTGTGTGTGACAAGAGCAGGGCTTTTCAACCTGTTCACTAATTCTACCACTTTTATCACCTAAAAAGCACAACTAGTGTGCCTGCACAGTAGATTGGCCGTGATTGGGCTTGGCTGCTGGAGCCTGAATGGAGAGCAGCATAGCGCATGCGCTTTGGGGTTCCCAGCAGTGAATCCCATCTACTGAGGAGGAAGGGGGAAACCTCTTTAGGATACTTTGGCTTCAATTCATCAAAGGGTGTTCGATAACAAAATCCCAGTCCTTAAAATACCGCATTCGGTATTTTACACTTCACTGTGCTAATTCATCAATATTTTCACACATGTGGTAGATGTTCGGTAAGTTACCGAAGAGGTCCGTGCAGTGAGGGCATTACAATAGGAAAGAGGCAGCACCGACATCCCTATACATGCAGCCTCGGACTGACCCACCGAACTACCGACGATCTGCTCGGTGGGCCCCGCCTCCACATCTCCAGTGGGCCCTGCCTCCAGCCTGGGGTGAACAAATCACTGCCTGCAGCAGAAAGAATCTCCTCTCAGCGTTTGGATCAGTCACGCTGAGAGGATGCTGCAGGCTCAGGCTGGGCTGTCTCATGTAGCTCCACCCCCCATGTGATGCTGGGCTGGGGCGGCAAAGTTCAAAGGCTCCAGCCCAGCGTGATCATCATTGTGAACAAGTAGAAGCAGCAACTCTGGCTGGGCTTGCAGTGTAATCAGATTTGGCCCCACGAGGTTTCCACAGTTTGTACTATATGGCCGCATGTTTCAGTGCGACTGCTGCTCTCTTCTCCTAAGGCCTCGTTCAGACTATACGCGCTGCCGTCCGCATTTTGGCAGCGCGTATAGTGTGCGACACGCAAGAACGGTAGAAGGGCATAGACAGCCCTTCTACCGTTCCCATCATATATTGCGCTATCGCGTGCTGCACGCATTTTTGGGAATCGCAGCGCAGATCCCATTCATTGTAATGAATGGGATCTGCAGCGCAGCGCATAGTAGCGCAGATGGCGTGCGATCGGACGCGTTGCGTTCCAATCGCACAGCCATCTGCGCTAAATGATGTGAACGAGGCCTAAATGTGAGTACATGCTATCTTGCCCTTTTCATCATCTCCCATGCTGAAAGTGATAGCTCAGCTGATGGCCACAATGCAGATAGTCCAAAAGAAGCTGCTCAGCGTTAAATTGCAGTGACATGTGACATCTTGTGGGGTCTGGTCTAGATAACATCTTGGTGAGCCTCTCTACTTCACTCCTGCTTGGTGCACGGCTCTCATTACTGGCCAGACTTTCTGCATTCACTTTCAGCTTTCCTTCTTATGACACTTCACGCTGACTGAACACTGCAGGACACCCTTTCCTTACTGGATGGAATCTCACTTCTACTTTACATTCTTGTGTGAGTACTGTTTCCTATCTTAACCAGTAGGGTATTGTACCGTGTTAGCCATCAGTAAAAGCAAGAAGTTTTAAATCAGGATGATACCATTTATTGGCTAACTACAAATGAATAAGAATAAACAAGCTTTCGGCCTTGCAGCCTTCGTCAGGTTTATATCCTGTTAGTTTGCAAGCTGGTGGTACAGACAGCTTATATACATGCAACATCAAAAGGAAAAACAGATATTTTTTTCAAGCATAAATACATCATTAAGATGCCTTAATACAAACAGACCATCTAAATGGGGTAAGATAAGGATCCTTGTTTACTTTATTGCTCCCAGACCTGGTATTAGGATTGACCCAGAGGTATCGTAAATTCTTAGTTCACAAGTTCAGCTAGGGTGGCTGAGACAGTTCATATATCATCCATCTCATACCAATATAGAAAGTTGTTGTCCTTATTCAGACCCTTCTGCACAGCTTTGAAACAATTTATAAATTTTGTTTCTGCTATTAATCGGTCATTTGACGTTTTGAAGCCGCCCTTCAGGGCAGTGACACGAAGATCATCCATGCTGTGTCCGTTGGACCGAAAGTGTGTAGCAACTGGGAGTCCAGATTTGGTATCATTAATAGTGTGCCTGTGTCCATTCATACGTTTGCGCAGAGTTTGTCCAGTTTCTCCCACGTACATAACATTGGGGCATTTAGCACACATGATCAGATATACCAGATTGGTGGACCCACAAGAAAATTTACCTTGTATTCTGTACTCCTGTTGTGAACCTGGTATCGTTACCCTGTCAGTGGAGTAAATGTGTCTGCAGGTCCCACATATTTTTTGTCGGCAGGGTGATGTTCCGTTTTGTTGAGGCCTATTCAAAGAGCTCCTGACAATCATCTGTTTTAGATTGTGTGGTTGCCGATATGACAAGAGTGGAGGTTTAGGGAATATCTTAACCACTTGCTGGGTTTTTCTACTGCAATTCTCTGCACTATACAGTACAGTTTCTGCTATTTTGCAGCTGGCTGCATTTTGTCGCTATTTTTCAGTCATTGTCTACCAATACATTGCAGGTTCTCTTTTTTTCATGTGCACATACACTTTTTAATATGTGATGCTGCCATACATGGACAATTCTATTTAATTTCGGTTACTTAGGCCAATATTTTCTGATCATTGTGGGTTATTATTGGTTCCATACCACTGGTCTGTTTCATTGATGTTTTTAAAGTGATTTTAGATGTCAGTAGTAAGAAAAACCACAATTTTTAACCATTTTTTTTTTCAATTAATGTCAATGTCGGCCTTCCACTTGGTCTAAGTTTTTTATTTTGTATTTATTTATTTATTTTATTTTTTTGGCCCTCTGACTATTTGAGTTTGACACCCCTAATGTAGAAGCAGACAGCCAAGCTGATGCTGAGCACACACGATGTGATTTCCCGCTCGATCGGCGGGATCGATTGAATATTTTTGACATTTTCGATTGATACAGCTGTCGATTTTGCATACTTAACATGAAAAAATTCACGGCTGTATTGATTGAGACCCGATCGAACATGTCAGAAACAATCGATCGATCAGTTGATCAAGCGGGAAATCGCATTGTGTGTACCCAGCATGAGGCCAGAGGGAAGTGGAGTGAGGGACAACAGGAGCATGTGCAGTGCTCACCGATCTTCCCACTTTCATCTGTAGTTAAATCTTCCCACTTTCATCTGAAGAACATTGCAAAGATTAAACATCTGATTCCCCCAGAGGATCTTCCAACCCTAGTCCACGCCTTCATCACATCACGGCTGGACTACTGCAATGCCCTTTACAGAGCCGGGACAAGGTCCTTCAGCACCCAAGGCTGAGACAGCAAAGTGCACCCCTCCATCCTTCCCACCCCAGCTGTCACACACTGATTGCTATTAGACTAAGAGGCGCCCCAGGGCCCCCAGCGCCTTAGTCTCTAGTTATCTGGCTTACAGTCACTGCCATGTATCTCCTTTTCTTATTTCTTTCTGCTTAAAACACAATTGGGAATGACAGCTGAATGAGTTGTGCGCCCCCTCCTACACTGCGTCCTGAGGCTGGAGCCTCTCCAGCCTCTGCCTCGGCCCGGCCCTGCTGATGATGGATTGATTGCACCATATACTGACTCCCCAATATATGTAGCCAGAAGATCCCCAGTATAGGTAATCAGAGGTAACAACAGATACATATTCCCCCGTGCTGCAGAGTATTGGCAGCGGGGACAGGTGACGTCACTCACCCCTCCCCATCAGAAACTCATACACATGAACACCGTCAGGAAAAGGGCCGCCCGGAGAGTTCACGGGAATTATCGTCTTTACACCCCGCTGCCGATTCTCTGCACCACACGGGGTAGCTATGTATTTACACATTCAACAAAAATCCATAAAACACTTAAGGTTACTTAACACGGCCACCAGGGGGCGCTGCGGGCACAAGTAATGACGTCCTCTCGGCTGACAAACGTGCTGCTGGCTCCTCGATGCTTCGTGTGATGCCTCTAATCGTCCCTGTCTGCTGTGCTGCCTACAAGTGTCGCTGTCGCCTGAGTAGAGACCAGAGACATGTCCACCACCTTCGCCCGCCTGTCGCTCGTGTGTCCGCGGAGGATGTGTTTCCGGCCGGGTAGCTGCCATGCTGTGGATGCCTCGAGCTGGTGATGTATGGACACGTGCAGCCTTCTGTGCTGCTCACTGTGGCTCTCACTATTCATGTCAGTTCTCCTGTAACTATGCTGCTGACAGTCTAGGATTGTTATACTGTATTGCTGTATGTAAACACGTGTAACCAGCTCGGATTCTCTTGATGCACAGTTTTACAGTGACCAACCATGGCACTCAAAATAAAGTTATTTATAATAGACTGGTGCGGTGGGGTAACCTCTTTTTGGCCAGTGCAGTGTTTTCTGAGAACAACAGTTGTGCATTATATATTAGGGAATTATTTTTATGATTTATATGCCAGACATCAGTATATATTGTACACCTCTGGCAATGCACATCCATGTGGTCAGATCCAGAGATCCTGTGGCCACACCTTGATTTTAATTGTTTTTATTGTAATGCAGGTCTTTGAAATAAAGTTTTGCTCAAGATACGCCATAGTATATAATGATTTAGTTTCTTGTTCATTAAATAGGGATATTCTAGTTCTTTTCTTGTTATTGAATATTTGCATTAGGTTGTTGACCTACCGTTATATCCATTTTCTCATATCCCCATATACTGATTATATATTATAGAACATGTTTTGGATATGATTTCTTTGCTCCTTTTTTTTTCCCTTGAATTTCTTAGCTAAATTGCGTGAAAACACACTTTTTAAATAAATAAAATTGCAATTGAGTCGTAGTGATCGTGATTTCTATTGGATATTTGGCAGGGGGGGGGGGGGCGCTTTTACTGTCGTTGCCATCTTAAGGTGGCCACTAACAATACAATTTGCAGAACAGTCGTTTACGAATGATTCTTTATATGAGTAATGGGAAATGATTGTTTGGGACCACTAATAGACAAAACCCATACAAACAATCTGTTCAGATTGATGGGATCAATCCAAAAATCAGATCGATTTAACTAATCTGATCGGATTGATTAGAAGATTTTTTTTCCTTTAGTAGTCACAAACGATCATTTCTAATCGTTCATAAAACTTCATTCAGCAAATTGTATTGTTAGTGGCCACCTTTGCACTCTAATCACTGTCTCGTGACGGGACAATGATTAAAGCGGACCTGAACTCAAAACTTTCTCTCTGGTCTAAAAGAAGAAACGCAACAGCATAATAACCTTTACAGAAAAACATTTCTTTGTTACAGCTGATAGAAATCCTACAATAAAACTGCAGTATTTCTACTTCCTGCTTTCATGGAAGCAGACATTGTTAACATCTGCCTTTGGTAGTCAGCTGACACGGGGGAGAGGTCAAATTGCATCTTGTGATTAGACACAGATATCGGGGAAGTAGGCTAAACTCTCTACATAATGTACAGGGTGCAATTCTATGTGTTCCTTGTGTCCTGTGCAAGAGTTCAGGTGCACTTTAAGGTGTAAACTCCTGAGGTCAGTGAGGCCTGGGAGTCACTCCTTGTGCTTTGTAGCAATCACACATTTGCTGAATTGTGGAAGTGCATCGATTTCACCGCAGTTCCCAAAGTGATGGTGATTTGGCTATAGCCACTGATGCAATCACTCCGGGATCACATTCCAATATGCTAAAAGCAGCATTCTGCGATCGTTCTGTGATCGCGACACTGCTAGTGGGACCACCCCATAGAGATCCACAGTTTTACTGCTTTGCCAATCGCTGCTAATCACAAGCGCTGGAAAGCTCTCCTAGTGAGTCCCAGGCCTTATGACGCAGGGATTGGACTGTAAGCTTCTGAGGTAAATGTTTGTCAATTGCATTCTTTTTGAATTGTTTAAGGTTTTAATGCGGTAATTAAAGCAGACCTGAACTCAGAACTTCTTCTCTGCTCTAAGAGATAGGCAACAGCATAATAACCTTTAAAGAAAAACACTTTTGTCACAGCTCATACAAACCCTGCAGTAAATCTGCAGTGTATCTACTTCCTGCTTTCATGAAAGTAGACGTATTGTGAACATCCTGTGATTCCACATCAGTTCATCTCGGCGCGCGGCTCTGAGAGCCAAGCGCCGAAGCTGGGTGACGTCATAGCAGCAATGCGTAGCAGTAATTCAGGGCTGCGGTGGCTGCTAGACCCCGAATTACATCTCCCTCCAAGTTGCGACAACTCAGAGGGGGAATAATATTTCACGCCGCCTATGAATTTGGCTGCAGCAGGGAGAGCCGTCATCCGAACTGAGCGGCGCCGAAGTAATATGTACTCAGTCACAAGGTAACACACTACAGCTTGTGCATTACTTATGTGGTGCCCGGCACACTTCCATTGCATTGTGTCACACCGCAGCCAGTGTGTCATGCCTTATTGACTTAAATTGCCACTGGGACAAGCTGTGGCGAGGAAGAGTACCGGGACGTGATGCAGTAAGTGACATTGTCACTTTAAAGGACAACTGAAGTGAGAAAAATATGGATGCTGCCATATTTATTTCCTTTTCAACAATACCAGTTTCCTGGCAGCCCTGCTGATCTGTTTGGCTGCAGTAGTGTTTGAATCACAGCTAATCTTATTCATGCAGCTAATCTTATCAAACCTGACAATAATGTCCAGAACACCTGATCTACTGCATGCTTGTTCAGGGCCCATGGCTAACAGTATTAGAGGCAGAGGTTCAGCAGGCTAGCCAGGCAACTGATATTGCTTAAAAGGAAATAAATATGGCAGCTTCCATATGCCTCTCGCATTCAGTTTTCCTTCAAACTTGTAATGAATGATTGCTGCTATAGAGCAATCATTCACTGTTATACTGGTGCATTAGCGGCAGGGACGGGGGAGCACACATGTGCGCGTGGAATGGCGCGTGTATGCGCACAAGCGCGCAGTGGTATCAAGTGCAGGAAATGTGTCTCACATGCTGGAATCTTTAGGAGCATAGATTACCACGTGAGAGTCGCGTCCAAGAATCCTAACTGGTACAATAGCCCCTTTTCTCCTAAGAGATACATTTTCATCTTCTGCTTATTATAACTTCTCAGCACTCTGCAATTGAAAGTACCAAAAAGTAGGTGAAAAAGTAGTGTCAAAATTATTATTCTGACACTATCCCACCTCTTTTCTTGTTTGCTGGGGGGTTAAAAGGCATTTTATGATATGATGTGAAAATATAACTTAGGAGAGAACTTAGGAGAAAAAAGAAATAGTAAATTGTATCAGGCCCAATGTGCATTTAGGCAGCTTACCAGAGGTAGAGCATTGGGCCATATACCCATAGAGCAGCAGTATCAGAAGGGCTCCAGTGCAGTGTAAGCACACTCAGGGCTAGTGCACACCGGAAGAGCTTTTCTGAGCGCTTTGTGATTTTACAAGCTCCTGCTAATGTTATCCTATGTGTGTGTGCACACTGGAGCGATGTGCATTGCATTAGCAAGAGCTTTTAAAAGCTCATTGAAAAAAGAAAGGTCATTCTATCATCTAAAACATCTATTTTATTAAATCCATACAGTATCATAACAGTGCATATCATATACAATTCTTTAAAAAACCAAATAGGTGTTCATAGTGGGTTCCATACAAATATTGTAAATACATATATGGCCTATACTGATACAAATAACGTTGTTTAACCCCTCAAATTATTAGGAGGTATTTTTAAAGTTTTAGTTCCTGGGTCACACAGAACATGACCACTCCGCAGTGGATGTAAATCACTCCAACATGGGTGCAATGTCACAGCCCTGTTAAAATTGGCCTTAAAGGATAACAGATGTGAAACAAGCTAGAGGAAAGGGGGTGGGGCATATACTGTCACCTGTGCTGATGCCTATCGCTCCCCCTGTTCTCCTTTCTTCCCCTGCATTCAACCTAAATGCTAATCCGGCAGCCTCTTCTTAGTCGCAGGGCACTACTGCGCAGGCTGGGCTGCACGCCTCCTACAGCACACAACCGTGGCCAGGAGCACACTGCGCATGCGTATGATGTTGTACATATGACGTACTAATGTCATAAGCATGTGCAGTGTGCTCTCGGCCACGGGTGGGTGCTGTAGGATGCGTGCAGCCCGGCATGCGCACTAGTGCCCAACTAGAGTAACCCGAAAGAGGCTGCCGGAGGGGCATTTAGATTGAGGGCTCGTTTCCACTTGTGCGCGGCATGCGTCTTGCAAGACGCGATACCGGCACAGCTGCTCGTGTCTCGCAGCCTAATCCCTCTAGCCGCGCTATGCTTGGCTATGGGTTTTTGGACAGTCACGCACAGAATTATGCTGCAGGGCCTCAGATTTTTCCTCGGCCACGAATTCGGATGCCTTACATAGATTTCTATAGGCTGCTAAAATCCATTCAAATTCGTGGGCGGGGAATCGACCCAGAATCGCAGCAATGGAAACTTAGCCTGAATGCGGGGGCAGAAAGAACGGAGGGAGCGGTAGACATCAGCACAGGTGACAGTACATGCCTGCTCCCCCTGATTCTCTAGCTTGTTTCACATCTGGTACCCTTCAACGTATGATTGAATTTGGTCATCCAAGGTTATTGTTGTTTATGCTCTTTGATGCAGTTGATGAACTGGGAATATATGAAGTGGCCTAAGCTTTGAAACTTGCATTATGGCCTCTTTTTCATGGGCAGTTGAACTGTGTGCTCAGTAAGCCTGAACGATTTTAGGAAAAAATTGCATTGAGCGACTTCTGTCTGAAATTGCGATTTCAATTTGATTCACTATTTCCTTCAAATCAAGCTTTGTTCCCCCTCTTTGCCTGTTTATTCCCCCTCTCACCAGACCGGCCCGGCCCACGTGGCGGTGATTGACAGCGCCGCTCGCGCAGGCGCAGTACAGGTCGCTCTGACGTCATCGCCGGGGACCGGGACGGAGCTCCGGCGAACGGCTGTGCGGCGAGGGAGGTCCTGGGAGCTTGGGGCTGGAGGAAGCCCCCGGTAAGTAGCGTTTATTTTCTTTATTTAGCCCGGATAACTCCTTTAAGCTTCCTCTGGGTCTCTCTTGCCCCCTTTGTGTCTCTGTGCCCACTCTGTGTCTCTCTGTGCCTCCTCTGTCCCCCAAGCTGCATCAGTTCTGAACATACAGTGGTTTGCAAAAGTATTCAGCCCTCTTGAAGTTTTCCACATTTTGTCATATTACTGCCACAAACATGAATCAATTTTATTGGAATTCCACGTGAAAGACCAATACAAAGTGGTGTACACGTGAGAAGTGGAACGAAAATCATATATGATTCCAAATATTTTTTACAAATAAATAACTGCAAAGTGGGGTGTGCGTAATTATTTAGCTCCCCTTTGGTCTGAGTGCAGTCAGTTGCCCATAGACATTGCCTTATGAATGCTAATGACTAAATAGAGTGCACCTGTGTGTAATCTAATGTCAGTACAAATACCGCTGCTCTGTGACCGCCTCAGAGGTTGTCTAAATGAATATTGGGAGCAACAACAGTGAAGTCCAAAGAACACACCAGACAGGTCAGGGATAAAGTTATTGAGAAATTTAAAGCAGGCTTAGGCTACAAAAAGATTTCCAAAGCCTTGAACATCCCACGGCGCACTGTTCAAGCGATCATTCAGAAATGGAAGGCGTATGGCCCAACTGTAAACCTACTAAGACAAGGCCGTCCACTCACAGGCCGAACAAGGAGAGCACTGATCAGAAATGCAGTCAAGAGGCCCATGGTGACTCTGGACGAGCTGCAGAGATCTACAGCTCAGGTGGGGAATCTGTACATAGGAAATCTATTAGTCGTGCACTGCACAAAGTTGGCTTTTATGGAAGAATGGCAAGAAGAAAGCCATTGTTAACCCTCCTGGCGGTAACCCCTATCAGCGCCAGGCAGCGGCAAGGGGTGGATCGGGACTCCCTTAGACATCACGACGTCCATGACGTCATCCCGCCCCGTCGCCATGGCGACGGGGGAAGCCCTCCAGGAAATCCCGTTCTTTGAACGGGATTTCCTGATCGCCGGGGCTGGGGGGATGGCTCGCTACATGATTTAAAAAAAAAATAAATCAAAAAAACGGCTGCGCTGCCCCCTGGCGGTTTTTAATAGACCGCCAGGAGGGTTAACAGAAAAGCGTGAGAAGTCCCGTTTGCAGTTTGCCACAAGCCATGTGGGGTACACAGACAGCAAACATGTGGAAGAAGGTGCTCTGGTCAGATGAGACCAAAATGGAACTTTTTTGCCAAAATGCAAAACGCTATGTGTGGCGGAAAACTAATACTGCACATCACTCTGAACACACCATCCCCACTGTCTAATACGGTGGTGGTAGCATCATGCTCTGGGGGTGCTTCTCTTCAGCAGGGACAGGGAAGCTGGTCAGAGTTGATGGGAAGATGGATGGAGCCAAATACAGGGCAATCTTGAAAGAAAACCTCTTTGAGTCTGCAAAATACTTGAGACAGGGCGGAGGTTCACCTTCCAGCTGGACAATGACCCTAAACATAAAGCCAGGGCAACAATGGAATGGTTTAAAACAAAACATATCCATGTGTTAGAATGGATCAGTCAAAGTCCAGATCTAAATCCAATCGAGAATCTGTGGTAAGATCTGAAAACTGCTGTTCACACATGCTGTCCATCTAATCTGACTGAGCTGGAGCTGTTTTGCAAAGAAGAATGGGCAAGGATTTCAGTCTCTAGATGTGCAAAGCTGGTAGAGACATACCCTAAAAGACTGGCAGCTGTAATTGCAGCATAAGGTGGTTCTACAAAGTATTGACTCAGGGGGCTGAATAATTACGCACACCCCACTTTGCAGTTATTTATTTGTATAAAATGTTTGGAATCATGCATGATTTTCATTCCACTTCTCACGTGTACACCACTTTGTATTGGTCTTTCACATGGAATTCCAATAAAATTGATTCATGTTTGTGGCAGTAATATGACAAAATGTGGAAAACTTCAAGGGGGCTGAATACTTTTGCAAACCACTGTAGCTTCAAGCACGAGTCCAGCGATGCCCTTCTATCCACTTCGCCTCCTGCAGGTTCTCATGCACGGAATACTTCCTGTATGTCATGTGATATACAGGAACCCGGAGTTTTGCCAAGCACAAGAGCCGGCAGACGGCGATAGAGGACAGCGTTTCGACTCGTGCGGAAGGTATGTCCAACGCTGCAGGCTGCACACGCCGGGACTTTGGGGGAAGTGTGAAGCCACTTCTTGACGTGATTGCGATAATTGCCGCTTCCGAAATTGTGATCTTGGTGATCACGATTTCGGTTTAAATTCGATTTATCTTTCAGGCCTAGTAGTAAGTATATAATATACACAATATATAACATGCGTGTATGCATAGCATGTAAACCATCAGGAAGCAGGACGAGTAGAATGCTTACATATCCCATTGGCAAGGTGTCTGAGCGAGGATTACCAGAAGTACCCGTAGGATCGACCATCCCAACCATCATATGAAGGCAACATTAAGCATCAGGTGCTGTAAGTTTCATATCGACAATATTTATCCAACATCCATTTCTAGTGGAAAGAACATTTTCCAATATAGATCTAAGTAACTACTAGTCAATTGTATATAGTCTGAGAGCTGCCCAGGAGCTCATATGTTATGTTAATAACATATGAGCAAATAGTATGATTATATCACCCCCAAGTGGCGGTTTACACCATTACAGTAAAGGCAGTATCAGAACCAAGAAAAATAGCCCTGCATAGTGGTATTAAATCTCGTTATCATAATCATGCACCACACAGCTCCCCTGATGATTCCAATTGCAACAGTCACCAAGTTGTATAGTATATAACGGAGAGAAAGACTGAGTGAGGCATATATAGTTATGTACCATAGAACTATCTGATGCACAGTTAAGATTCACAGACAGTAGGATACGCAGTATATAAAGAAGAATATATATCCATATGCTTAGCATAGATAAATTAAGAAAGAATGTCATATAACTACTAGAAATGACATCGCCTTGCAGATGTTTGGGACAGTGCTAAAACATAGGGCACTTTGCTCCGAGGGAGACTCATGCGGGAATAGCCGCCACCCCATTACGTATGTGCAAGACCAGTGAGATCATCACACAGAATGGTTAGGCCAAGGCCATTAAAAACGCATTTTGACCAGCCACAGCATCGCAGGGCTATGAATTAAGTATGAGCATGGAGTGTAACGCCCGGTCCCACATGACCACACCACAGATCACACAGCACTACTGCCCAGATAATATCAATCAGAGAGAGAGAATAGTAGGGCAGTTGAAAGGGGATGCAACAAAGGTAGTGCCACTGGGGGAAATAGAGATAAACTAAGAAGGAAAGGGGGGGGGGGAGAAGGGAGAAAACATAAGGAGAGATACTGCTCTGGTGAGAGAGAGATAGAGGGAGAGAGGGGGGTGGGTGGTGGAGGAAAAAGAAGAGGGAGGGCAATACATACACTCAAAAGGGTATGAGATCAGATATACCGCAATCTCAAAGGCATTTATACGGTTCAAATGTCTAACCATGCATATAATACCTAACAGATTATCACTTTTAGCATACAACTAACACTGTAAGACGAGAATAACCATAACATTCAATGGACATGTTGAGGGGGGGCTGATTGGTACAAAACGTACAGGAGCAATCACCAAGTGACAGGTGGGGAAGCTTATATAAACAGTATACTGTACATGTGGGTTTGGACCTGCTTTACTGACTTTTATGAATAATCTAATTGCTCTAGAGTGAGGAAGTTCCCTGTCCCTGGGGATCACCGGAGTGGACACCCAAGCCATTAGCATATAAAGATATTGTTTCCCCAGAATTGCAATTCGTCTCAGTCCCTCAGCGCTACAAATGGGTCAGTGCAAAATAATGGACATGTACAGGATTTAGGGGCAAATACTAAGTGAGAAATGGGGAGTCATGCATTAGCTGTATATATGAAGAATTGTTCCGGCAGTTCCAACAGTATTCCATCTCGGCGCTCGAGAATGGGGAGGCTTCTTGACTGTGCAAGCAGCCAGAGCAGGCATCGATATAATAAGAGGAGGGCAACTGAGGTGCCATCTTAAAAAGGCATAAAAGTTACAACAGCAGAACCAATGTATGTAGACGATAAAGGAGATGTGCATTAAGAATTACAGTACAATCTTCAAGCCAGTGGCATGTAAAGATATTACTTCCTCAAGTATATAGATTATTGCAGTCCCTCAGCGCTATACGGGAGTCAGTGCAAGGCAGCATAATACCGCTGTGGTGTCCGGAGTGCGGGAAGAATACGCACCATTGTGAGTTTAACTTGCTTTGCTGCTTTTGCCTGACTAAAGTTTAAAGCAAGCTGTCCTACACCTCAGCAGCAAACAATGTAACAAGGGCCGAGTACAGTAATATAAAGTCAGCGGGCAGTGCAGAAAGATAGACCTGCAGATAAATCCCGTGCTGCGGTTATTTTCGAAGCGTAGAACCTTGATATTCCTGGCAGCAGCGAGTATGGCATCCCAGTCCTTTAAAGTTGAGGCGGAAAATCAGGGGTCTTAGGTAGGCTCCAGGGGGACCTCAGCGGATGGGAATGCGGAGGGCCCTCTCAACAGCAAAGAAAGGGGAGAAGGTCGCAGTCGGAAGTAGCCGTTTGAGAAGATCCTCTTCATAGCTCGGGACGTCATTGCCTTCCAAACCTTCAGGAAAGCCCAGTAGCCAAAGATTATTCCACAGGGTGCGGTTCTCAGCATCCACTGCACTATTCTCAAGCTGGGTTAGCCTCTGCCTTATAACAGGGATGACTGCATTGTGGGCATGGGCGCTGTCCTCTGTGTTCGAGACCTGCCGCCTTAACTCTTTGGTCCGACAGGTCTTGATGTAGAAGGCTAAATCTAGCCTCAATATAATCAATTTTGGTGGTGAGGGTAGATTGGCAAATTTTGATTGCATCTGGGATCTTGGCAGTACTTAGAAGCGGCGGGGCCTCCTCCACTTGGTCTACCGCTGCGTCAGCTGGATCAGGAGAGTGCTCATTCTGGATGCTGTTCGGAGAAGAAGAGGCAACAGGGGGTTTCCCCGGAGCTGTTCCCGTCTCAGCCTCCTCGTTCCTGTCCTTTTTATTGCCCATTTCGCCTTACGGGGACAAGCGGCGCGGGGACCTCTGTGGGTGGGAAGGTCCGGGAGTATCAGACTGGTCAGTGACCCAAGAGTCCTCCTCGTCTGAAAATTCTTTCGGTGTAGTTCACCTGGTATTCAGGGTGGTAGAGGAGGTTGGTGCCAAGCAAAAGTGCAAATTTGAGGTTATATCAGGGCGGATGGCAATAGATTCAGAAAGCCGGGCAGCGGAGCTGTGAAGGCACACGTCCTCTCAGCACGCCATCTTGGCCACGCCCCCATGTTATTTTTTTACTGACAAAGATATAAAAATTTACTGAGAAAATATATTTTTCACTGAGAAAAACCCGTGGTGTGCATGAAAAATGGGCGTGGTCAACCAACAGAATGGGGGCGCGGTTATGGGTAGGGCCAAATATACATTACCTTAGCAGTGTAAAAGGCCTGCTGGAGAAGTTTGAGCTCTGCCATAGTGTTTCCCCCCAAAATACATGTAATCTGACAGCATTTCATCAAAAATATGCGTAATTTGGCAGCGGTTCCCCCAAAATAGTCGTAATCTGGCAGCAGCGGTTTCCCCAACATATACATAATTTGGCAGTCGTTCCCCAAAATATGCGTAATTTGGCAGCAGAACAGCCAAAATACATGTAATCTGGTAGCAGTGGTTTCCCCAAAATACACATAATGTGGAAGCAGCTGTTCCCCCCCACATACACAATCTGGCAGTGGTTCCGAACCGCTGTTCCCCAGCATACACATAATCTGGCAGCTGTTCCCCAAAATACACTTAATCTGGCAGCAGTGGTTCCCCCAAAATGGTTAATCTGGCAGCAGTTCCCCCAAAATAAGTGCCCCCAGTATAGGTAACCAGGTCTATTGGTATCCCCAGTGGAAGTATCCAGGTCTATAGGTATTCCCAGTATAGGTAGCCAGGCCTATAGGTGTCCCCAGTTTAAATAGCCAGGTCTATGTGTCCTCAGTATAGATAGCCAGGTCTATAGGTGTTTGCAGAATAGATAGCCAGGTCTATAGATGTCCCCAATGTAGATAGCCAGGTCTATAGATGTCCCCAATGTAGATAGCCAGGTCTATAGGTGTCCCCAGTATAGATAGCCAGGTCTATAGGTGTCCCCAGTATAGATAGCCAGGTCTATAGGTGTCCCCAGTATAGATAGCCAGGTCTATAGGTGTTCCCAGTATAGATAGCCAGGTCTATAGGTGTCCCCAGTATAGATAGCCAGGTCTATAGGTGTCCCCAGTATAGATAGCCAGGTCTATAGGTGTCCCCAGTTTACATAGCCAGGTCTATAGGTGTCCCCAGTATAGACAGCCGGGTCTATAGGTGTCCCCAGTGGCAACCCTATACTTTTATTTAGTGAATCAGATCTAAATTCCTAGACTTATAGTCAAGTATATACAGTAACTGTAAACAAAAAATAGGAATGGAAGACCTGTGCAAACAAAAGCTGTGGCCATGTTCCCCTCACAAACGAGGTTCACAGCTAAGCTATATCATAAGTGGTTTCAACCACAAATTAGTGTGGTAGGGTAAAACATTATGAGCCATTTTAAGGCCTCTTTTCCATGGGCAGTTGAACTGTGTGCTCAGCAAACAGTTGCCAGGCAGCAGTGAGCAGAGACCAGGCAGCAGCAAGCAGTTGTGAGAGTTTGAGAGACTATCAATTTACTGTGGAAAAGAGGCCTTAGAGACTTGAGCTATAACAAATAAAACATGTTTTAAAAAATTATAAGGGAACCTGTCTGTAAAAGTAAAAAGAGAAACTGCACACATGTGAAAGCAAGAAGTTTTGAATGAGAATGATACCCAGGGTTGCCACCTCATCCTTTTAACCACTTGAGGACCCAGCCTTTACCCCCCCTTAAGGACCAGCGTGGTTTTTTATGATCTGTGCTGGGTGGGCTCTGCAGCCCCCAGCACAGATCATGTTTCTAGCAGAGTGATCAGATCGCCCCCCTTTTTTCTCCCCTATGGGGATGGTGTGCAGGGGGGGTCTGATCGCTCTGGTGGGCAGGCTTGTTGTGGGGGGGGGGGGGGGGCACCTCAAAGCCCCCCTCCGCGACGAAATTCCCCCCTCCCTCTCCTACCTGCTCATCCCCGGTGATCGGGGCTGCACAGGACGCTATCCGTCCTGTGCAGCCAGTGACAGGCTGTCACATGGCGGCGATCCCAGGCCGCTGATTGGCCGGGGATCGCCGATCTGCCTTACGGCGCTGCTGCGCAGCAGCGCCGTACAATGTAAACAAAGCGGATTATTTCCGCTTGTGTTTACATTTAGCCTGCGAGCCGCGATCGGCGGCCCGCAGGCTATTCACGGAGCCCCCCGCCGTGAATTGACAGGAAGCAGCCGCTTGCGCGAGCGGCTGCTTCCTGATTAATTAGCCTGCAGCCGGCGACGCAGAACTGCGTCGCTGGTCCTGCAGCTGCCACTTTGCTGACGCACGGTATAAGCGTGCGGTCGGCAAGTGGTTAAATAACGGCACATATGAATTATAAATGCCTTGTGGCTAGTTACATGTAGTTTAGGTACTGATTGTGTGTGAGTAGCCCCAGAACCTGTATAACTGTGAATTGACTGATGACATCATATAAAATGGGCCTGACTTACATACACAGGTGCATCTGTGTATCCATTATCCCTACTGCAGGACTTCCGGCATATCTTGCAACCATATACCTCTTGCTACAGTTGTCCTTTAAAGTCAGTGGGTTCACATGCACTGTCCACGCACCCTGGTGGATTGGAATGCTAACTGTCCCTCAGTAAGGCTTGCAATCTAATTTCTACCATAGTCATTCTAATGTTCCTACCATAGTCTAAAGCCATAAGGGAGCCAATTATTTTATCAGTACGCATGTTCAAAATGCTATTTTGCGTTTTAATGTTAAAACGTTGAATAGCGTTTTAATGTTAAAACGTTAAATAGCGGTTTAATGTTAAAACGCTATTTAATGTTTTAGCAATAAAACGCAAAATAGCGTGTTGAACACTGTAGCGGTGGCTCGGAGCACCATTTGTTATTTGTACATAAATAAATGTTCATAAATATAAATAATAATAAACAGTATATACATACATATATATACACACACACACACACATATATATATATATATATATATATATATATATATATATATATATATATAAGGTCGTTCTCAAAAAATTTGCATATTGTGATAAAGTTCATTATTTTCTGTAATGTACTGATAAACATTAGACTTTCATATATTTTAGATTCATTACACACAACTGAAGTAGTTCAAGCCTTTTATTGTTTTAATATTGATGATTTTGGCATACAGCTCATGAAAACCCAAAATTCCTATCTCGACAAAATAGCATATTTCATCCGACCAATAAAAAAAAAAAGTGTTTTTAAAACAAAAAAAGTCAACCTTCAAATAATTAAGTTCAGTTATGCACTCAATACTTGGTCGGGAATCCTTTTGCAGAAATGACTGCTTCAATGGGGCATGGCTTGGAGGCAATCAGCCTGTGGCACTGCTCAGGTGTTATGGAGGCCCAGGATGCTTCGATAGCGGCCTTAAGCTCATCCAGAGTGTTGGGTCTTGCGTCTCTCAACTTTCTTTTCACGATATCCCACAGATTCTCTATGGGGTTCAGGTCAGGAGAGTTGGCAGGCCAATTGAGCACAGTAATACCATGGTCAGTAAACCATTTACCAGTGGTTTTGGCACTGTGAGCAGGTGCCAGGTCATGATGAAAAATGAAATCTTCATCTCCATAAAGCTTTTCAGCAGATGGAGGCATGAAGTGCTCCAAAATCTCCTGATAGCTAGCTGCATTGACCCTGCCCTTGATAAAACACAGTGGACCAACACCAGCAGCTGACATGGCACCCCAGACCATCACTGACTGTGAGTACTTGACACTGGACTTCAGGCATTTTGGCATTTCCCTCACCCCAGTCTTCCTCTAGACTCTGGTTAGTGTTGGGCGAACATCTAGATGTTCGGGTTCGGGCCGAACAGGCCGAACATGGCCGCGATGTTCGGGTGTTCGACCCGAACTCCGAACATAATGGAAGTCAATGGGGACCCGAACTTTTGTGGTTTGTAAAGCCTCCTTACATGCTACATACCCCAAATTTACAGGGTATGTGCACCTTGGGAGTGGGTACAAGAGGAAAAATTTTTTTAGCAAAAAGAGCTTATAGTTTTTGAGAAAATCGATTTTAAAGTTTCAAAGGGAAAACTGTCTTTTAAATGCGGGAAATGTCTGTTTTCTTTGCACAGGTAACATGCTTTTTGTCGGCATGCAGTCATAAATGTAATACATATAAGAGGTTCCAGGAAAAGGGACCGGTAATGCTAACCCAGCAGCAGCACACGTGATGGAACAGGAGGAGGGTGGCGCAGGAGGAGAAGGCCACGCTTTGAGACACAACAACCCAGGCCTTGCATGAGGACAAGAAGCGTGCGGATAGCATGCTTTGTACCACCATGCAGTCATAAATGTAATAAAGATAAGTGGTTCAATAAACAGGGACCACGCGGCAACGCTAACCCAGCAGCAGCACACGTGATGGAACAGGAGGAGGCGCAGGAGGAGAAGGCCACGCTTTGTGAGACACAACAACCCAGGCCTTGCATGAGGACAAAAAGCGTGCGGATAGCATGCTTTGTACCGCCATGTAGTCATAAATGTAATAAAGATAAGAGGTTCAATAAACAGGGACCACGCGGCAACGCTAACCCAGCAGCAGCAGCAGCAGCAGCACACGTGATGGAACAGGAGGAGGCGCAGGAGGAGAAGGCCACGCTTTGTGAGACACAACAACCCAGGCCTTGCATGAGGACAAAAAGCGTGCGGATAGCATGCTTTGTACCGCCATGTAGTCATAAATGTAATAAAGATAAGAGGTTCAATAAACAGGGACCACGCGGCAACGCTAACCCAGCAGCAGCAGCAGCAGCAGCACATGTGATGGAACAGGAGGAGGCGCAGGAGGAGAAGGCCACGCTTTGTGAGACACAACAACCCAGGCCTTGCATGAGGACAAAAAGCGTGCGGATAGCATGCTTTGTACCGCCATGTAGTCATAAATGTAATAAAGATAAGAGGTTCCATAAACAGGGACCGGCAACGGTAACCCAGCAGCAGCAGCAGCAGCACACGTGATGGAACAGGAGGAGGCGCAGGAGGAGAAGGCCACGCTTTGTGAGACACAACAACCCAGGCCTTGCATGAGGACAAAAAGCGTGCGGATAGCATGCTTTGTACCGCCATGTAGTCATAAATGTAATAAAGATAAGAGGTTCCATAAACAGGGACCGGCAACGGTAACCCAGCAGCAGCAGCAGCAGCAGCAGCACACGTGATGGAACAGGAGGAGGCGCAGGAGGAGAAGGCCACGCTTTGTGAGACACAACAACCCAGGCCTTGCATGAGGACAAAAAGCGTGCGGATATAGCAGCAATGCTTTTTGCCGCCATGCAGTCATAAATGTAATACAGATGAGAGGTTCAATAAACAGGGACCGGAAACGCTAAACCATCCCAGATGTTCATCGGTCATGTTACTTGGTTGGGGTCCAGGAGTGTTGCGTAGTCGTTTCCAATCCAGGATTGATTCATTTTAATTTGAGTCAGACGGTCTGCATTTTCTGTGGAGAGGCGGATACGCCGATCTGTGATGATGCCTCCGGCAGCACTGAAACAGCGTTCCGACATAACGCTGGCTGCCGGGCAAGCCAGCACCTCTATTGCGTACATTGCCAGTTCGTGCCAGGTGTCTAGCTTCATGCCCGGTTTCAGGTCCAGCGGTGCCAGCCACAAATCCGTCTGTTCCTTTATTCCCCTCCAAATTTCCTCCCCTGTGTGCTGCTTATCCCCAAGGCAGATCAGCTTCAGCAACGCTTGCTGACGCATGCCAACAGCTGTGCTGCACTGCTTCCACGATCCTACTGCTGCTGGTGCTGGGTTAGCATTTCCGGATGAGGTACAGCTTTGAGATGCGTTGGAGGAGAAGGAGTCAGAGAGGTAGGTGCTGCTGTTGTTATCCAGCTGTTTGCGGCGTGGGCAACACCCGCGCCGTAGCAGGTGAGGAATCGCTGCCAGGCTCCACAAGGTTCACCCAGTGCGCGGTAAGGGAGATGTATCGACCCTGGCCGAACGCACTCGTCCAGGTGTCAGTGGTGAGGTGAACCTTGCAGGCAACGGCATTCTTCAAGCTTCGGGTTATTTAGCTGACCACGTGCTCATGCAACTCAGGCACTGCAGAGCACGCAAAGTGGTAGCGGCTGGGAACCACGTAACGTGGGATGGCCACTGACATCATGCCCTTGAAGCTGTTTGTCTCCACCACTCGATATGGCAGCATTTCGCAGGCCAGAAGCTTGGCTATGCTGGCTGGCTGTTACTGCCACGGCCCGGGGGTCATTTGCTGGCAATTTCCTCTTGTGCTCAAACATCTCAGAGACAGACAACTCAACCGTAGCGCTGCACACCGAAGGGCTGTTGGTTGTTGTGTTTGATGAACACTGGGAGACCTCAAGAGCACTAGTCCGGAAAGTGACAGTGTCAGCATCGTCTGATGTTTGTGAATGTTGTGAACCACGCAATGGCTGGGCTACTGCTGCTGCTGAGGCGGGTCTGGTGGTGAGTCTGGTGAACCCAAGGGAGGCAGTGTTGCTGGTGGTACCCTGTCCTGCCGCGTTTGCCCACAGAGTGGGATGTTTGGATAGAATGTGGCGGCTCATGCTGGTGGTGGAGAGGTTGTTAATACTTTTCCCCCTGCTCAGGCGGGTCTTGCACACCTTGCAAATCGCCATGGTAACATCCTCAGTGCAGTCTTCAAAGAAAGCCCAGACTTTAACTGGCTGAGGACTCGGACCTCGTGCGTGATGTGCTGGTGCTGCTTAACCCACTGCTGGACGCTTGAGAGGTCATCCAAGTAATTATCTGGTCCTGTTCTTTTGGATCTGTGAGGGTTGTTGTCCTGGACAACATGGGCAGTATTGAGTGGGTTTTCTTGGGTGCTCCCCTGTGGCCTGTACGTGAACCGTCAGGGGAAACACCTCTTCCCTTGCCCCTCCCTCTTTCACCGGATTTCTTCCTCATTTCACTTATCCTTAAAGTACACGCTGACTGGCAGCAGTACAGTGGCAGTACAGAAATGCTATACAGTGGTGGGTGAGCGGTGTACCACTATTGTCAGCAGTGACACAGAGCACAATGCTATACAGTGGCGGGTGAGCGGTGTACTACTGTTCCCAGCAGACACAGAGTGGAAGTAAACACAATGCTATATAGAGTGGCTGAGCCGTGTACACAGAGTGGCATTAAACACAATGCTATATAGTCTGCTATATAGTCACCCCGAACAGGGTGATGTTCTGCAGAACCCGAACAGTGGCAAACACTGTTCGCCCAACACTACTGGGAGGGAACGCAGATTTTAGTACCTAAACACACGATACAACATGTTTTCCGGGGTCGGACTCTGAGGCACATACAGATGGTCCCGATCATCATCCTCATCATACAACTCTTCTCCTGAGTCTGACCCACCCACCACCTCTGCCACCCCAACATCCCCAGACACAGACCCCTCATCGTCCTCAACATTAACTTGGGATGCTGGCCTGAGCCAGACCTCCTCCTCCACATCAGGCCCCATCATCTCCTCAATGGCAGCCCTCATTAATCGCTCTGGCGACGGACTGATGGACACAACGTTCTCCTCCGGGGAGGGCTGCTGCTGACCACTGGCTGCTGGGGTGGATGTTATAGCTTGCGTGGGGCGTTGGCTGTTGCTGTTGTTGGGAGTGCTGCTCACAGCGGAGGTCTCTGGGGAACTCATGTTGAGCTCATATAGTGGTTGACGGTGAGTGGAGTATTACTGATCCCAGCAATATACACACTGACTGGCAGAGTACGCAATGCTATATAGTGTGGCTGAGCGGTGTACACAGAGTGGCAGTAAACACAATGCTATATAGTCTGGCTGAGCGAGCGGTGTACTACTGTTCCCAGCAGAATCAGAGTGGCAGTAAACAATGGTATATAGTCTGGCTGAGCGGTGTACACAGAGTGTCAGTAAACAATGGTATATAGTCTGGCTGAGCGAGCGGTGTACTACTGTTCCCAGCAGAATCAGAGTGGCAGTAAACAATGGTATATAGTCTGGCTGAGCGGTGTACACAGAGTGGCAGTAAACAATGGTATATAGTCTGGCTGAGCGGTGTACACACAATGCTATATAGTCTGCTATATAGTGTCAGTAAACAATGGTATATAGTCTGGCTGAGCGAGCGGTGTACTACTGTTCCCAGCAGAATCAGAGTGGCAGTAAACAATGGTACATAGTCTGGCTGAGCGGTGTACACAGAGTGTCAGTAAACAATGGTATATAGTCTGGCTGAGCGAGCGGTGTACTACTGTTCCCAGCAGAATCAGAGTGGCAGTAAACAATGGTATATAGTCTGGCTGAGCGGTGTACACAGAGTGTCAGTAAACAATGGTATATAGTCTGGCTGAGCGGTGTACACACAATGCTATATAGTCTGCTATATAGTGTCAGTAAACAATGGTATATAGTCTGGCTGAGCGAGCGGTGTACTACTGTTCCCAGCAGAATCAGAGTGGCAGTAAACAATGGTATATAGTCTGGCTGAGCGGTGTACACAGAGTTTCAGTAAACAATGGTATATAGTCTGGCTGAGCGGTGTACACAGAGTGTCAGTAAACAATGGTATATAGTCTGGCTGAGCGGTGTACACAGAGTGGCAGTAAACACAATGCTATATAGTCTGGCTGAGCGAGCGGTGTACTACTGTTCCCAGCAGAATCAGAGTGGCAGTAAACAATGGTATATAGTCTGGCTGAGCGGTGTACACAGAGTGTCAGTAAACAATGGTATATAGTCTGGCTGAGCGGTGTACACAGAGTGTCAGTAAACAATGGTATATAGTCTGGCTGAGCGGTGTACACAGAGTGGCAGTAAACACAATGCTATATACTCTGGCTGAGCGAGCGGTGTACTACTGTTCCCAGCAGACACAGAACAGTAAACAGAATGCTATATAGTGTGGCTGAGCGAGCGGTGTACCACTATTCCCAGCAGACACAGAACAGTAAACAGAATGCTATATAGTGTGGCTGAGCGAGCGGTGTACCACTATTCCCAGCAGACACAGAACAGTAAACAGAATGCTATATAGTGTGGCTGAGCGAGCGGTGTACCACTATTCCCAGCAGACACAGAACAGTGAACAGAATGCTATATAGTGTGGCTGAGCGAGCGGTGTACCACTATTCCCAGCAGACACAGAACAGTGAACAGAATGCTATATAGTGTGGCTGAGCGAGCGGTGTACCACTATTCCCAGCAGACACAGAACAGTGAACAGAATGCTATATAGTGTGGATGAGCGAGCAGTGTACCACTATTCCCAGCAGACACAGAACAGTAAACAGAATGCTATATAGTGTGGCTGAGCGAGCGGTGTACCACTATTCCCAGCAGACACAGAACAGTGAACAGAATGCTATATAGTGTGGCTGAGCGAGCGGTGTACCACTATTCCCAGCAGACACAGAACAGTGAACAGAATGCTATATAGTGTGGCTGAGCGAGCGGTGTACCACTATTCCCAGCAGACACAGAACAGTAAACAGAATGCTATATAGTGTGGCTGAGCGAGCGGTGTACCACTATTCCCAGCAGACACAGAACAGTGAACAGAATGCTATATAGTGTGGCTGAGCGAGCGGTGTACCACTATTCCCAGCAGACACAGAACAGTGAACAGAATGCTATATAGTGTGGCTGAGCGAGCGGTGTACCACTATTCCCAGCAGACACAGAACAGTGAACAGAATGCTATATAGTGTGGATGAGCGAGCGGTGTACCACTATTCCCAGCAGACACAGAACAGTGAACAGAATGCTATATAGTGTGGCTGAGCGAGCGGTGTACCACTATTCCCAGCAGACACAGAACAGTAAACAGAATGCTATATAGTGTGGCTGAGCGAGCGGTGTACCACTATTCCCAGCAGACACAGAACAGTAAACAGAATGCTATATAGTGTGGCTGAGCGAGCGGTGTACCACTATTCCAAGCAGACACAGAACAGTGAACAGAATGCTATATAGTGTGGCTGAGCGAGCGGTGTACCACTATTCCCAGCAGACACAGAGTGGCAGTAAACAGAATGCTATATAGTGTGGCTGAGCGAGGTACACAGAGTGGCAGTAAACAGAATGCTATATAGTGTGGCTGAGCAAGCGGTGTACTACTATTCCCAGCAGACACAGAGTGGCAGTAAACAGAATGCTATATAGTGTGGCTGAGCGAGGTACACAGAGTGGCAGTAAACAGAATGCTATATAGTGTGGCTGAGCAAGCGGTGTACTACTGTTCCCAGCAGTGACACAATGACAGGGGGGACCCTGGCTAGCGTGGCTGGAGCGCGAACTACCCTGCCTGCCTACCCAAAGCTAAACCCACAGACAAATGGCGGAGATATGACGTGGTTCGGGTATTTATTTACCCG
>NC_090654.1:183840109-183997609 GCF_040937935.1 Hyperolius riggenbachi
ACAGTTCCACACTGCCCTTGCTCATGCGAAGCAGGAATACTTTACCAAGCTCATCGGAGCACAAGCTTCCAACCCCCAGCGTCTTTTTGCCACGTTCAACTCCCTGCTTAAACCCCCACCCCACCCTCCGTTTCCTCCCTCTCTGCCACAGATTTAGCCACCCACTTCACCAACAAAATTGGCTCCATCCGCCAGGAAATATCCAATCTTCACCGCCCACCCCCTAACAACCAGCACTTCCTCCACCCTATCCTCCCATCACATCCTTCACTCCTACTTCCACCGAGGAAGTCAACCACCTACTGCAGACTTCCCATACCACTACTTCCCCCCCTTGACCCCATCCCTTCTGATTTACTCCAGTCTCACTTCACGGAATTGGCCCCTGTCCTCACTACCCTGTTCAACCTCTCCCTATCCACAGGCACCTTCCCCTCAGACTTCAAGCAGGCCACTGTACTACCCCTGCTCAAGAAACCCTCCCTCGACCCCTCGCTACCCTCCAACTACCATCCTATCTCCCTCCTCCCCTTTGCCTCAAAACTCCTTGAGCGTCTAGTTCACAAACGCCTGATCCAGTACCTCAATGCCAACTCACTGCTAGACCCACTGCAATCTGGATTTCGGCCTGCCCACTCAACCGAACATCTCCTACTCCTCCAGTCCCTCCAGTCCATGGGCATTCACAATCTCGCCCTGTCCTGGCTTTCATCCTACCTCTCCAACCGCTCCTTCGCGACCGCCTTCTATGAGTCCTCGTCCACCACCCAACCACCTTTCGGTGGGAGTCCCCCAAGGTTCGGTCCTTGGCCCCCTACTGTTCACCCTATACACATCCTCCAATGGCAAGGTTATCTCCTCCATGGGTTTTAACTATTATCTGTATGCGATGATACCCAGATCTACCTCCACACCCCTGACATATCCACCACTACCATGGACAAGGTCTCCTCCTGCCTATCAGCCATCTCCTCCTGGATGTCCGCTAGGTTCCTGAAACTAAATCTAGACAAAACGGAATTTATGATCTTCCCACCCCAGCCATCCATGAACCTCCCAGATGTGCATGTCACTGTTAACCACACTACCATTCGCCCTACCTCTCAAGCCCGCTGTCTGGGTGTCACCCTGGACTCTGCACTCTCCTTCACTCCCCACATCCAAAACCTCACAAAGTCCTGCAACTTCCATCGTCGTAACATATGTAAGATTCGCCCTTTCCTGACCTCTGCCACCACCAAACTCCTCATCCATGCCCTCATAATTTCCCGCCTTGACTACTGCAATGCCCTGCTGTCTGGTCTCCCTATGGCCCGAACAGCCTCACTGCAGTCCATCATGAATGTGGCAGCCAGAATTATCCACTGCTCCCATCGCTCCACCACGGCGGATCCCCTCCTCGAATCCCTCCACTGGCTTCCTATCCAGTCCAGAATCAGATTCAAGATACTGTGTCTGACCTACAAATCTGTCCACAAAACCTGTCCAACCTACATTTCCGATCTTACTCAGAGGTACACACCTAGCCGCTCACTCCGCTCTTCCAATGAACTTCGCCTAACCGCCCCCCCCCGCATCACCCAGTCCCATGCACGCCTCCAGGACTTCTCAAGAGCTGCTCCAACACTATGGAACTCCCTACCTCCACCCATTAGGGCAGCCCCCTACTTCAACATCTTCAAGAAAGCCCTCAAAACTCACCTTTTCACTCTGGCCTACTACCCCTCACAAGTGCTCTAAACCCACAGCTGAACTCTGGTCCCCTACATTTCGTGTCCTTACCTCTCCCTCTAGATTGTAAGCCTTTGGGCAGGGTCCTCCTCCTTTTGTGTCCTACCTGATCATGCACCTCCATTACTGTGAACCCATGCTATGCATCTGAGTGAACCTAACTTGCCTAATCTCCATGCTCCCCTCCAGTGACTGACTAAGCATTACCTTGTACTCATACTGTGCTGCATGATCTGGTCTTTCTTGTATTCATGTATTGTCATTTTGCTGTATGTCACCCATAAATATTGTCTGAAACCTAAACTAATGTTCAGCGCTGCGTAATATGTTGGCGCTTTATAAATACAATAAATAAATCACTGGAATCAACGTTTTTTGGTTTGATGTCTGCATTTCTGCTCCTCAACTAAGACCAGACCACACTTCACTTGCAATATCAAGGCCAGTGATGGAAAGTGTAAAAATACAATACGCAACCCAATCGGGATGGTCAGAAGTACCGATTTCCGATTCGGAAGAAAATTAATCCGCTTTTTTCCGATTTCTGCAGATTGTAATTTTTGTCGTCAATTAAGGTAATTGTAAATGTAAACAAACAAGAGAGAGAGGCAGCAAGAACCCCCATCTAATTATAGGCAGCTAGAGAGCCCCCCCCCCTTTCCAGTATAGGCATCCAAGGAGCCCCCTCTCAGTATAGTCAGCCAGGGAACCCTCCCAGCATAGGTAGCCAGAGCCCCCCAGTATAGGTAACCTGAGGACCCCTCCCTTTGGGTATAGGTAGCCAGAATGCCATTCCCCCCTGCAATATAGCCAGAGAACCTCCCCTGGATACAAGTATCCAGAAAGCCCCCCCTCAGTATCAGGTAGCCAGAAAACCCCAAGTATAGGTAGCCCAAATGCCCACTCCTCCCAAAACAGGTTGTCTTGGCGCGCACACTATAGTGCACCTGACCTGGGCTCCGGCATAGACAGAATGTTATTATATCTATGGCCGGTCTGGCGACAGACCCCAAAATTACTTCTCCTTCAGAGTTGCTACAACTCGGAGGGGGAATAGTAATTAATGCCAGGGTCGGACTGGGACACTAAGGGCCCACTAGGAAAGCTTTAGCCTGCGGCTTGCTGCAGCCCCTCCCATCTAACCCCCCCTCCCAATCCCGTCCTACCTCCATTTTGGGCTCACATATGCGTGTACTCTACACATTTTGCAAAAAAAAAAAAAAAAAATTATATATATATATATTCACACATCATTTTGTAGGACATTAGATTATGGTAGAGGATAGATTGTGAGCACTTTTGAGGACAGTCCCCAACAGGGAAATGTCCACATGTGGCAGCAACAATAAATGGGTGTCACCACACACTGGAACATGGACGTGGTCATGATGGGTCATGGGCAGACTTAAAAATACACAAAATAAATAGCGTTGTTATTCACAGAGATAAAATAATAAAGTAGTTAAATGGCTCATGATAATTCATCAAGCAGTCAAATGCCGCAAAATAAAAATATTAAGTAGTCCAGTGCTGTCCAACTTCGTGGGCATGGAGGGCCAAAGGAAAAAAAATCTAGCAGCAGTTTCCCTTCAAAATGCAACCAGGTTGTCGGCAGATTTCCCCTCATAATGCAACCAGATTGTCGGCAGATTTCCCCCCACAATGCAACCAGATTGTCAGCAGATTTCCCCCCACAATACAACCAGATTGTCAGCAGATTTCCCCCCACAATACAACCAGATTGTCAGCAGATTTCCCCCCAAAATGCAACCAGATTGTCGGCAGATTTCCCCTCAAAATGCAACCAGATTGTCGGCTGATTTCCCCTCAAAATGCAACCAGATTGTTGGCAGATTTCCCCCCAAAATGGAAGATTGAAGAGCAGCAGGAGATTACACGGGCAGCATGTTTGTACTTTGTTTACACTTACAGCATGCAGTCAGAGTAGGAGGAGAAGCGAGAGGAGAGTGAGCGAAGTGAAGAGGTTATCATTGGGGAAAGCAGCTTGTTGTGCTATGTGAGGAGTCTGACAGTGAGTGAGGAGGGGAGAGGAGCAATGTTTCATTTGACTTGCCCAGCAGAAGGGAGGAGGTGGCATTGCTGTCCTGACTGGGAAGCAATGGAGGATGGCCGACTGGCTGAGCAGTTTGTTTGGCACAGATTCGCAGCCAGCCAGCTAGCCAGTGTGTTATTGTGTTGAGCTGCAGCATGTCATGTCTCAAGTTGTTGCATATGCTCCTTTGCTGACTAAGAATATTAAATGAAGCAGAGTAAATAGTTGGGTGCTCGGTGGTCACTCCAAATCAGGGGGGGGGGGGGGGGGGGCGGGGCGCATCCTCGCAAGTTTGCCTCAGGCAGCAAAAAGTCTTGAACCTGCTCTGCCAACAACCCCCTCCCCCATCAGTATAGTTAGCCAGGGAGCCCCCTTCAGTATCAGGTAGCCAAAGAGCCAGGGTCTAGTCAGAGATACAGGGGTCTAGTCCTGGGAAAAGAGGTGAGTGGACTCACCCCAAATGTCCCCAGAATAGGTAGCCAGGTCTTTAGGTGTCCCCAGAATAGGTAGCCAGGTCTTTAGGTGTCTCCAGTATAGGTAGCCAGGTCTATAGGTGTCCCCTGAATAGGTAGCCAGATATATAGATGTCCCCTGAATAGGTAGCCAGGTGTATAGATGTCCCCTGAATAGGTAGCCAGGTGTATAGATGTCCCCAGAATAGGTAGCCAGGTGTCCCCAGAAGGAGGGGAAGCAGCACAGTGAAGAGGAGCGGTCGGCACCCCCCTCCCTCACCTGAGGCTCCCCTTCGTCGCTCCAACCCTCCAGAACAAAATTTTGTGTGCGGCTGGCGGAGAACGACTTACCTCTTCCTTGTTCCAGTGTGAGAGGAAGCTCTGCATGCCACTAATCTGGTCTTGTCTAGACCGGAGCAGCGGCACGCAGAACTTCCTCTGGCGCTTGGATCAAGGCATAGGTAAGTCCCCACCTTTTGCCAGCCACTCACAAAACTTAGTTCTGGAGGGGGGAGTCCCAGGTGAGGGAACTTCCCTGCCACTGTGCCTACCGCTCCCCCTTCAACCTAGCATGTGAAGGGGAGGCAGCGCAGTGAACAACGCCCACTCTGTAAAACAGAAGTAGGTGGACATCGTCCACCTGCATTCACGCAGGACTCGACCACTGCATTAAGTTAAATCCAGAAACCTTGTGGCTACACCTTGATTTTAATTGCTTTCATTGTACTGCAGGTAAAGTTTTGCTCAAGATTTTGTTACTGTTTGCATTAGGTCGTTAACCTATATCAGAGGGATGGGAGGACCTATACAGAGGGAGGGAAGGAACCATCGCCGAGCCTATTTAAATAAATGGAGGGAGAGAGAGTGCCGCCAGCCACTTTGGTCGGCCAGTGGGATGCCCGCCTCTAATACAGGAGCTGCCTGAAGGCATAAGCCTACAGTTCCTAAAAGGTAAAATGCAGCTACAGAAAGTACAGCTTGCCTCGGCAGGACAGGAATGCATTCATAGTATGGCCAGATGACCAGGACCGGGTTTAGTTAAACCCGGCCCTGGTCATCTGGCCATACTATGGGCCTGATTCACAAAGCGGTGCTAACCCAGTTAGCACGCCTAAAAACTTTTAGGCATGCTAACCTTTGCACCAGCTGAGTTAGCACCGCTTTGTGCTGCTGCTCGAGCGCAAAGTTCCGCGCACAAAGTTTTGCGTGCACAATCGCGCAAGTGCGCGCGCAACGCCCATAGGGTTTAATGGGCACATCGCACACACCGTGCGCCGGGAATTTCGTGTGAGTTTCTTTTTATCACGCCTAAACTGAGTTTAGGCGTGAAAAAGGGCTTTTCACAGGAGTGCTTCTCCGCTTCTCCCCTGCCCCTCTCAGTCTGCCTTCGCTGAGAGGGGCGGGGGAGAGGCGGAGATCCGCCGCTGACAGACCCGTGTGAGGCAGGGCTGCAGCTCATAGCCCTGCCTCACACGGAAGCGCACAGGGGCAGCAAAATCCACAACCAACTTGGTCGTGGATTTTGCAGGGGGGATTTGGGGGGTAAAGACCCCCACCGCAGCCAAATGAAATTCTATGGCGCTGTTCATACCAATGAGGTGTGGCATAATACGACGGAAGTTATGTTTTTGCTGCATGCCCCAACGCAAGGACAGATCTACGTTACTCCACGGTCGGAAGTCATGTAAGTCTATGGTGATGCAGGGAGTTTAAAAAATTGATGCGGTGGCGTTGCGGCGCGCACAGGTGGAAGTGTATTTTACAATACACTTCCATGCACTTCCGTATTTCGGAAACAGGAAGTGAGCACAAGTGAGCATCACTTCCTGTTTGGCTGTAAGCCAGAAGGGGATAACCACATAATAACGCGGTAATTGCCAAAGGCATCTTTTGTGCGGTTCCTGGACCGCACCGCTAACCCCAGCTGGTAGTCTGAAACCGACCTTAGGCAGGGAGCACACTTTGCAGAATTACATGCTTTTTTCAGTAGTTGTAAAAAACAAAGGGAGATCGAGAGCCCGTTATAGTAGTGTGTTAGGAACAAAAAATAAATACAACCAAATAGTTGTGGATTGATAATCACAAAGATGGGTTACCCCCAAGGCAACCACTGTAAAGGCAAGTGGGGAGATTAGACCCAACCCCACTTGGGTTATGAAGTCCCTCTCTGAAGGACAGAAGATAGGGGACGAACAAATGTGCAGATGATAGAACCAAACACAGGCGCCAGGAAGAATAAAATACACTGAAAACAGTTTAAAAATGGGAGGTAGTGGTGGAGTTACCTTCCCATTGATGACTCAATTTGTCTAATTCAGGCAAAATTTTTTATTGAATACTTAAATGTAATGCAACATGTTTCGCAGGCAGTTAACCTGCTTCTTCAGGCAATGTACAGGAGTAACAATTGCTGAGCTTTTAGCAGGCACAGCTCAACTGGGGAGCAAATTTTTGGAGTGTTCAATAAAATTTGTCTGCCTGAATCAGACAAATCGAGTCATCAGTGGGAAGGTAAGTCCACCACTACCTCCCATTTTTAAACAGTTTTTAGTGTATTTTTTTCCTCCTGGTTCCTCTGGTTCTATCATCCATTTTTCAGCAGTGCACCCCTGAAAAACACATGAATTCTGCTAAGTGTGCTCCCAGCCTGAAAGCAACTATACCCTCTAAATGCAACAATACAAACCATAACTGCAAAATAATTTCTGGTATTACACAAGAAAGAAAAATGGACCAATTCTGTATCTGCACCATTGTTAGAAATAACTCTGCTACTTACCAATTAGGCCCGATTCACATTAGTAAACACATTAGTAAAAATGAGCCAAACGGATCCGGTGAGCTGATACGGTCTCCGCTTCACCGGATCCGGATGGCTCTGTGCACATTGGGAAACGGGTTGTGAAAACTGATCTGATCACTGATGGATCGGATCAGTTTTCAGTCCGTTTGCAGGCAAATACATACCTAATATAAGCAGCAGAGGCTTCCTCTTCTTGCACTGTGATTACACAGCAAGTCATGTGACTAGTCACATGACGCGGAAGAAGACGGATGCCTCTACCGCCACCTTTAGGTATGTATAAGAGGCCCGGTTCACGCTCGCTCACCACCCGCTCGGCTGCTTCACCCTTCCGCCGCTCAGGTTCACATCCCCCCATCCCCCGTGTGAAGAAATGAATTTTCTTTCTGATTCCGTTCCGCTGTGCAGAAAGGTCCGGAAAATTAGGGCCTGCTGCATTTTTTTGGTCCGGGGAACGGAACGTATCCGTACCAACGGACGCATGTGAATGGATCCATATGTTAACATTGGATCCTTTCACATCCGTTCCGTTTGCACAGTGTATGCTCCGTAAAAAAGGCAGATGTGAACCGTGCCTTATTGAAGGAAGTGATAAGTAATTTGTAAACTGTTTCCAAGAATCTTCAGAAAAACATTTTACTTCCTGTCACTAAGAAGTGCATTTCTTCCAGAGTAAAATGAGCCATAAATTACTTTTCTCCTATGTTGCTGTCACTTACAGTAAGTAGTAGAAATCTGACAGAATCGACAGGTCTTGGACTAGCCTATCTCCTCATGGGGGATTCTCAAGATTTTTTTTATTTTCACAAGCACTTAGTGAATGGCAGTTGCTCTGTCCTAGTGCACAAAAGTGTACGGTGAGCAGGGAGGCTGGCCAGCATCTTTGCATAAAGGCGCTGAGGCGCTACACCTGCTATTGCCGAAATTCTGTTTTGTCCCCACGTTTATTGCCTGATGAAGCGGGCTGGGCCTGCGAAACGCGTTGCACTGTTTTTGGGGTACCGTATAATAAATGTATTGATTTATATGAAGACAGGATCTCGTGTCTGCTTTTGGGAGGCAAGCCCACCACTTCCTCCAAGCAATTTTTAAAAATTTTATTGACTTTTATCCTGCTGGCGCCTCTGTTCTACATACAAATACTCTGTGTCCATGCCTGGTGGAGGGGAGTGCTACCCCCTTTCTTGTTTCTTTACTACAGAGAGCGACTTCTTAATCCTGAGTGAGGGCTGGTGCACACCGAGCGGCTTTTTCAGCGTTTCTGCAGCTGCTTGCGGCTGCAGATACGCTTGGTCAATGTATCTCAATGGGGTGGTTCACACCAGAGCGGGAGGCGTTTTGCAGAAACGCATACTCCCGGGGTGAGGCATTTTTTGGATTGCGGATGCGTTTCTGCCTCAATGTTAAGTATAGGAAAAACGCAAACCGCTCTGAAAAACGCCTGTTCAGAGCGGTTTTGCCGGCGTTTTTGTTACAGAAGCTGTTCAGTAAAAGCTTTACTGTAACAATATATGAAATCTACTACACCAAAACCGCTACACAAACCGCAAAACGCTAGCTGAAACGCTACAGAAAAATAAGAAAATGCGTTTTAAAATCTGCTATCATTTTGCGGATCTGCTAGCGGGTTTTGGTGTGCACCAGACCTCAGGACAGGTCTAATCTCCTCACCTGCTTATTGAGTGGTTGCCTGAATGGTAACCCATGTTTGTGAGTATAAATTCTCTCACTAAACCACTTACCAATTGTCTTTAACATACTACACCATATTGGGCTCTCGGTTTTTCCTATTTTATTTATCTTTGCATAAATCTTTTTCAGGGAGTGTCTTTATAAAAAATAAAGGCCATGCTGAGAATCCCCTGTGGAGAGATGTACTAGCCCCAAACCTGTCGGTAATGTCAGATTTCGACTACTTACTGTAAGTGACAGCAACATAGGAGAAAAGTAATCTATGGCTCCTTTTATTGAGGAAGAAACATACTTATATATATTTATACTTACATATATTTTACATTTTAAGATTTTTGTGACAGTAGTCCTTTAAAGAAAAACTCTGACCAAGATTTGAACTTTATCCCAATCAGTAGCTGATACCCCCTTTTACATGAGAAATCTATTCCTTTTCACAAACAGACCATCAGGGAGCGCTGTATGGCTGATATTGTGTTGAAACCCCTCCCACAAAGAAATTCTGAGTATGTACTCTTGGCAGTTTCCTGTCTGTGAACCCTGTTGCATTGTGGGAAATAGCTGTTTCCAACTGCCAAAACAGCAAGCAGCAGCTACATCACTTGCCAGCAGTAAAAAGGTCACCATGTGATAAATGTCAGAATGTAAATCAGGGATTTAAAAGATTTTACAATGGGCAAACACTGACTAAATAATTTATACATAATTATTGTAAAAATGAAGCACTTTTTTATTACATTATTTTCACTGGAGTTCCTCTTTAAGCTGAATTACATGCAGGGACATTGCTAGGATCCTGGGAGATTACAGTTATGCCAAAAATGGGTGTGGCCATGGAGCGGTGGGGAGTGGGCATGGTCATGAGTGGGCCCAAATGTACATGAACTTAGCATTGGTGTAACTGAAAGACAATGGGCCTACCCAGCAAAGTGTTGGTTTAAGGTCCAATAAGCCAGGTGCCCCACCCCCACATAGACATTTCAAAATAGACAGCATTTCACTTAGGCCTCTTTTGCACAGACTGTTGAACTGTGTGCTCAGCAAGCAGTTACCAGGCAGCAGCAAGCAGTTGTGAGAGTTTGGCGGAAGGCTCTCACCTGCCTTCTGTGTTATCCTCAGCTGGCTTGGTGATGCTGTGTGGGCTGGCTGGCCTGGTGGGGAGGCTGTGTCCTGGCAGCCGGTGATGCTAGGCTGCTGGTGGTGCTGGGCTGGCTGTGATGCTGGGCTGGCTGGCAGTGATGCTGCAGCCTGGTCGGTGGTGATGCTGGTTTGGGCTGGCTGATGGTGATGCTGTGGCCTGGCTGGTGGTGATGCTGGCCTGGGCTGGTGGTGATGCTGGCCTGGGCTGGTGGTGATGCTGGCCTGGGCTGGTGGTGATGCTGGGCTGGCTGATGGTGATGCTGGGCTGGGCTGGCGGTGATGCTGGGTTGGCTGATGGTGATACTGGGCTGGCTGGTGGTAGTGTTGGGCGAACATCTAACCCAGCAGCAGCACACGTGATGGAACAGGAGGAGGCGCAGGAGGAGAAGGCCACGCTTTGTGAGACACAACAACCCCGGCCTTGCATGAGGGCAAGAAGCGTGCGGATAGCATGCTTTGTACCGCCATGCAGTCATAAATGTAATAAAGATAAGAGGTTCCATAAACAGGGACCGGCAACGCTAACCCAGCAGCAGCAGCAGCAGCACACGTGATGGAACAGGAGGAGGCGCAGGAGGAGAAGGCCACGCTTTGTGAGACACAACAACCCAGGCCTTGCATGAGGACAAAAAGCGTGCGGATAGCATGCTTTTTACCGCCATTCAGTCATAAATGTAATAAAGATAAGTGGTTCAATAAACAGGGACCACGCGGAAACACTAACCCAGCAGCAGCAGACGTGATGGAACAGGAGGAGGCGCAGGAGGAGAAGGCCACGCTTTGTGAGACACAACAACCCAGGCCTTGCATGAGGGCAAGAAGCGTGCGGATAGCATGCTTTGTACCGCCATGCAGTCATAAATGTAATAAAGATAAGTGGTTCAATAAACAGGGACCACGCGGCAACGCTAACCCAGCAGCAGCAGACGTGATGGAACAGGAGGAGGCGCAGGAGGAGAAGGCCACGCTTTGTGAGACACAACAACCCAGGCCTTGCATGAGGGCAAGAAGCGTGCGGATAGCATGCTTTGTACCGCCATGCAGTCATAAATGTAATAAAGATAAGTGGTTCAATAAACAGGGACCACGCGGCAACGCTAACCCAGCAGCAGCAGACGTGATGGAACAGGAGCAGGCGCAGGAGGAGAAGGCCACGGTTTTTGAGACACAACAACCCAGGCCTTGCATGAGGACAAAAAGCGTGCGGATATAGCAGCAATGCTTTTTGCCGCCATGCAGTCATAAATGTAATACAGATGAGAGGTTCAATAAACAGGGACCGGAAACGCTACACCATCCCAGATGTTCATTGGTCATGTTACTTGGTTGGGGTCCTGGAGTGTTGCGTAGTCATTTCCAATCCAGGATTGATTCATTTTAATTTGAGTCAGACGGTCTGCATTTTCTGTAGAGAGGCGGATACGCCGATCTGTGACGATGCCTCCGGCAGCACTGAAACAGCGTTCCGACATAACGCTGGCTGCCGGGCAAGCCAGCACCTCTATTGCGTACATTGCCAGTTCGTGCCAGGTGTCTAGCTTCGATACCCAATAGTTGAAGGGTGCAGATGGATTGTTCGACACAGCTACGTCATCTGACATGTAGTCCTTGACCATCTTCTCCAGGCGATCGGTGTTGGAGGTGGATCTGCACGCTTGCTGTTCAGTGGGCTGCTGCTGCATGGGTGTCAGAAAATTTTCCCACTCCAAGGACACTGCCGATACCATTCCCTTTTGGGTACTAGCTGCGGCTTGCGTTGTTTGCTGCCCTCCTGGTCGTCCTGGGTTTGCGGAAGTCAGTCTGTCTACGTACAACTGGCTAGAGGAGGGGGAGGATGTCAATCTCCTCTCTAAAGTCTCCACAAGGGCCTGCTGGTATTCTTCCATTTTGACCTGTCTGACTCTTTCTTCAAGCAGTTTTGGAACATTGTGTTTGTACCGTGGATCCAGAAGGGTATAAACCCAGTAATTGGTGTTGTCCAGAATGCGCACAATGCGTGGGTCACGTTCAATGCAGTCTAGCATGAATTGAGCCATGTGTGCCAGAGTCCTACCAGAATCCTCATCATCCTCTTGTGAGCGTTGTGATAGTTGTTGTGATGCATCATAGTCGTCACCTTCCTCCTGGTCTGCTTCTGCTGACCATTCGCGTTGAATTGTGGAAGTCCAACGTGCACCGCTCTGGCCCTCGTCAGTGGTGGCATGAAATTCCTGCTCCAACTCCAGCTGTTCCTCCTCCTCTTCTTCGTCATAGCTGCTGGGGCCAGCGTTCCCTGAGGCGGATGGCCTGATGTTGGTACCATCACGCTGATCGTTTTCTCCTTCAGATTCCCCCAGTTGCATCATGACAGCTGTTTCCTTGATTTTTAACATCGACCTCTTCAGTAAACACAGCAGTGGTATGGTAATGCTGACTGAAGAGTTGTCACTGCTCACAAGCAACGTGGATTGCTCAAAATTTTGGAGGACTTGGCAGAGGTCCAACATGTTGGCCCAATCGGATCCACAGAACCTTGGCAGCTGGCCGGATGCGCCTCGGTACTGCGCCGTCATGTACTGGACCACTGCACTCTTCTGCTCGCAAAAGCGGGCTAGCATGTGCAGCGTAGAATTCCAGCGCGTAGGGACATCACACAGCAAGCGATGGTTGGGGAGATTGAAGCGCTCCTGCATCTTGGCGAGTGCCCCCGAAGCAGTACTGGAATTTCTACAATGTTTGGCCACTCGA
This sequence comes from Hyperolius riggenbachi, assembly GCF_040937935.1. Taxonomy (NCBI): domain Eukaryota; kingdom Metazoa; phylum Chordata; class Amphibia; order Anura; family Hyperoliidae; genus Hyperolius; species Hyperolius riggenbachi. The sequence continues at coordinate 183,852,708 of NC_090654.1, forward strand.
CGCACCTTCAACAGAAGATCGGCCACGCCTGGGTATGTCCTCAGGAACCGCTGAACTACTAGGTTCATCACGTGCGCCAGGCAAGGGATGTGTGTCAGCTTAGCCAACCTTAAAGCGCGAATGAGATTACTCCCATTATCACACACAACCATGCCCGGTTTCAGGTCCAGCGGTCCCAGCCACAAATCCGTCTGTTCCTTTATTCCCCTCCAAATTTCCTCCCCTGTGTGTTGCTTATCCCCAAGGCAGATTAGCTTCAGCAACTCTTGCTGACGCATGCCAACAGCTGTGCTGCACTGCTTCCACGATCCTACTGCTACTGGGTTAGCGTTTCCGGATGAGGTACAGCTTTGAGATGCGTTGGAGGAGAAGGAGTCAGAGAGGTAGGTGCTGCTGTTGTTATCCAGTGGGAGGGACGGCGGTGCAGCTGTTTGTGGCGTGGGCAACACCCGTGCCAGGCTCCACAAGGTTCACCCAGTGCGCGGTAAGGGAGATGTATCGACCCTGGCCGAACGTACTCGTCCAGGTGTCAGTGGTGAGGTGAACCTTGCAGGCAACGGCATTCTTCAAGCTTCGGGTTATTTTGCTGACCACGTGCTCATGCAACTCAGGCACTGCAGAGCGCGCAAAGTGGTAGCGGCTGGGAACCACGTAACGTGGGATGGCCACTGACATCATGCCCTTGAAGCTGTTTGTCTCCACCACTCGATATGGCAGCATTTCGCAGGCCAGAAGCTTGGCTATGCTGGCTGTTACTGCCATGGCCCGGGGGTCATTTGCTGGCAATTTCCTCTTGCGCTCAAACATCTCTGACACAGACAACTGAACCGTAGCGCTGCACACGGAAGGGCTGTTGGTTGTTGTGTTTGATGAACACTGGGAGACCTCAAGAGCACTACTCCGGAAAGTGACAGTGTCAGCGTCGTCTGATGTTTGTGAATGTTGTGAACCACGCAATGGCTGGGCTACTGCTGCTGCTGAGGCGGGTCTGGTGGTGAGTCTGGTGAACCCAAGGGAGGCAGTGTTGTTGCTGGTACCCTGTCCTGACGCGTTTGCCCACAGAGTGGGATGTTTGGATAGCATGTGACGGCTCATGCTGGTGGTGGAGAGGTTGTTAATACTTTGTTAATACTTTTCCCCCTGCTCAGGCGGGTCTTGCACACCTTGCAAATCGCCATGGTAACATCCTCAGTGCAGTCTTCAAAGAAAGCCCAGACTTTGGAGCACCTGCCTCCTTGCTGGCGATTTCTGTTTGCTCCTCTTTTGCCTCTCACTTGAACTTCCACGCTTGTGGTGCCTGAAATTGCGCGCCGCCTACCTTGTGGCACAAGGCGAACTCGTGCAGCAGTGGGTTCTTCAACAGACTCATCTGTGCTGCTGCTACGACGGCGATGTTCTCGTTCACAAACAAAATCTGGGTCTCTGTCCACATTGTCCATACCCTCCTCTTCCATCTCCTCAAACTCGTCATATGTCATTGTGGGCCGCCGCCGTGGAGTAGAGCTCCCCACAACAACCTTTGCGCAGCACACTCCAACGTCGTCTTCCAGATCTTGTCGGCCGACCTCCTGCAATTGCAACCCCTCCTGCCCAAATTGCTCTGTGATTTGGGTTTCCGAGTCCTCCTCGGACTCGCCTTGTATTTCAGTGCGCGGTGCATTTCCCACAGTTAACGGTTGTGAATCCAGGCACAACATTTCTGGCTGTTCCTCCATTGACCTTTGAAAGGTGGAAGTTTGTTGGGCTGGGAATAGCTCCTGCGAATACCCCATTGTGTCCTGAGGTAATTCATCGGACTGGTTATCTGGCAGTTGTGTGCGTGGTGTCGCTGCCGGTTGTGTCAGCTTTGTGCCCACTGGCTCCTTGTAACTGGCTGAGGACTCGGACCTCGTGCGTGATGTGCTGGTGCTGCTTAACCCACTGCTGGACGCTTGAGAGGTCATCCAAGTAATTATCTGGTCCTGTTCTTTTGGATTTGTGAGGGTTGTTGTCCTGGACAACATGGGCGGTATTGAGTGGGTTTTCTTGGGTGCTCCCCTGTGGCCTGTACGTGAACCGTCAGGGGAAACACCTCTTCCCTTGCCCCTCCCTCTTTCACCGGATTTCTTCCTCATTTCACTTATCCTTACAGTACACGCTGACTGGCAGCAGTACAGTGGCAGTACAGAAATGCTATACAGTACCACTATTCCCAGCAGCGACACAGAGCACAATGCTATACAGTGACGGGTGAGCGGTGTACCACTATTCCCAGCAGCGACACAGAGCACAATGCTATACAGTGGCGGGTGAGCGGTGTACTACTATTCCCAGCAGACACAGAACAGTAAACAGAATGCTATATAGTGTGGCTGAGCGAGCGGTGTACCACTATTCCCAGCAGACACAGAACAGTAAACAGAATGCTATATAGTGTGGCTGAGCGAGCGGTGTACCACTATTCCCAGCAGACACAGAACAGTAAACAGAATGCTTTATAGTGTGGCTGAGCGAGGTACACAGAGTGGCAGTAAACAGAATGCTATATAGTGTGGCTGAGCGAGCGGTGTACCACTATTCCCAGCAGACACAGAACAGTGAACAGAATGCTATATAATGTGGCTGAGCGAGGTACACAGAGTGGCAGTAAACAGAATGCTATATAGTGTGGCTGAGCGAGCGGTGTACCACTATTCCCAGCAGACACAGAACAGTAAACAGAATGCTATATAGTGTGGCTGAGCGAGCGGTGTACCACTATTCCCAGCAGACACAGAACAGTAAACAGAATGCTATATAGTGTGGTTGAGCGAGCGGTGTACCACTATTCCCAGCAGACACAGAACAGTAAACAGAATGCTATATAGTGTGGCTGAGCGAGCGGTGTACCCCTATTCCCAGCAGACACAGAACAGTAAACAGAATGCTATATAGTGTGGCTGAGCGAGCGGTGTACCACTATTCCCAGCAGACACAGAACAGTAAACAGAATGCTATATAGTGTGGCTGAGCGAGCGGTGTACCACTATTCCCAGCAGACACAGAACAGTAAACAGAATGCTATATAGTGTGGCTGAGCGAGCGGTGTACCACTATTCCCAGCAGACACAGAACAGTGAACAGAATGCTATATAATGTGGCTGAGCGAGGTACACAGAGTGGCAGTAAACAGAATGCTATATAGTGTGGCTGAGCGAGCGGTGTACCACTATTCCCAGCAGCGACACAATGACAGGGGGGACCCTGGCTAGCGTGGCTGGAGCGCGAACTACCCTGCCTGCCTACCCAAAGCTAAACCCACAGACAAATGGCGGAGATATGACGTGGTTCGGGTATTTATTTACCCGAACCATGTGACAGTTCGGCCAATCAGAGCGCGTTCGGGTCCGAACCACGTGACCCGTTCGGCCAATCACAGCGCTAGCCGAACGTTCGGGGAACGTTCGGCCATGCGCTCTTAGTTCGGCCATGTGGCCGAACGGTTTGGCCGAGCACCGTCAGGTGTTCGGCCGAACTCGAACATCACCCGAACAGGGTGATGTTGTGCAGAACCCGAACAGTGGCGAACACTGTTCGCCCAACTAGCTGGTGGTGATGCTGGGCTGGCTGATGGTGATGCTGGGCTGGAAGTGATGCTGGGTTGGCTGATGTTGATACTGGGTTGGCTGATGGTGATGCTGCGTTGGCTGATGGCAGAGGGCCCAACCGTCCCGATCTCGTCGGGACGGTCACAATTTGGGGGGGCTCTCCCGCTATCACGGTATGAGCCCCCCAAGTCCCGGGCGGCAGTGGGGAGCGAGTTAAAAAAAATGATCGATTTGTAACATCAAATGAATAGTCTTTATCCTTAAAATGTGTTAACAGTCCCGCTTTTCTATGTAAACGCCAACTTATTTGCTTATATACCATGTATTACAAAAACGTTGTGGTTTTTTACATGATATGTTAAAATTTAAAACTTCAATAAAAATGATTGAAAACAAAAAAAATGATCGAGGCGCCAGCCGCACTTAAGTGGGATGCGAGATGCGGCCATAGCATAACTACCTCCCTCCCTCCCTTGAGATCTGCCCCCCTGTGTCCCCCGTTAGCAGAGTACGCAGCGAGCGGAGCGGGCTGTCCTCTTACCTGCGTCCATGCAGGCGTACCGATGTCCGGCTTCACTCTGCTTCCTGTGATGTCACAGGAAGCTGGATAAAGACACGGTACGCGTGCATGGACGCAGGTAAGATGACAGCCCGCTCCGCTGCCCTGCGCACTCTGCTAACGGGGGACACAGGGGGGCAGATCTCAAGGGAGGGAGGGAGGTAGTAATGCTATGACCGCATCCCACTTAGGCGCGGCTGGCGCCTCAACCTTTTTTTTTTTGCAGTGGCACCCATCCTCACCCTCCTCCCCACCCACGGGCACCCTTACTCTCCTCCCCACCCACGGGCAGGGTGTATGAGGGTATATTTATAAAAAAAAAATATAAGGGCATAAATATTAATAAAAATAAATCTACTAAAAACTATGGTAGGCGTGACCTGGGGGTGTGGTTAGGGTGTGTGTTGGGGTGTGGATAGGGGTGTGGCCGGTGTCCCGGTTTCTTATTTTAAAATGTTGGGAGGTATGCTGATGGTGATGCTGGGCTGGCTGATGGTGATGCTGGGCTGGCTGATGGTGATGCTGGGCTGGCAGGCCTGGCTAGCAGTGATGCTGTGGCTTGACTGGCCACGTTGCTGTGCTGGCTGGCGGTACTAGCCCCAGAGCTACCCTCCTAGCGATGCACCTGATTACATGTATAAAGTTTTACCCCATAATGAGTAGAGCAGAAAGCAATATGGGCCAGAATAAATAAACTGCAGAAAATTGCCTGTGGCGCTAACAGGTTAATGGGCGGTGCTTCACTGGAGGCAATAATGGTAAAATTGCCATGCACTCCAAGCGTACAGCAACTTTATGCACACTTTATTGTATCTGGCCCTCTATTACACTCCATGCATTATGCTCTACTCAACATGCTTAAAGATTTACGCACATAATGCAGCTTAAAGTGAACCTGAACTGAGTAAATTATATAAAACTAGTTGACCCAAGCCCGTTTAAAAACTGGCTCTAGGTCTGTTTTTGCACATGCGTGCACCCGTCTGCCCGCGCACACGCCACACCGGCTCCCTGGCCCCGTCCTTTCTCAACGGCTGTCTGTGCTGCGCACATGCGCAGTAGCAAAAAGCTCGGACCCAGCAACACAGAGACAGGCACACGCAGGGACACAGGGGTTTTATTATAGAGGTTAAACACATGATGCAAATTAACAGTACATATTTACCTCGCTGTCAGTTCTTCTCAGAAGCTCACAATTTTATTCTAACAATAAGATTTATTTTTATCAGTTACTGCATACCTCCCAACTTTTTGAGATGAGAAAAAGGGACACTTAAGCCCCGCCCATGCCACACCCCTGGACATGCCCCCCCCCCCTTAGTCACGCATACCATAAAGATTTCATAAGAAAATATGTTGTTTTATAATTCAAACCACACTGGTCCTTTCTATCCTGGTTCATTTTCCTTCATAGTAACATTTTAAAATTAGTAATATATCAATTTAAAGGGTGGGGATAAAGTTTAGAGTCAAACACATTTTTAGTAGAGACACATATATATTTATATAGAAAGAGGGACAAAGTCCTGAAAGAGGGACAAATGAGGGGGAAAGAGGAACAGGGCTCCCAAAAAGGGACTGTCTCTCTGAAAGAGGGACAGTTGGGAGCTATGGTTACTGTCAGTTACAACTGAAAGGACAACTGATGTGCAAGGTAATGTTCATATTTCACTATGGCTCAACAGGGCAATATTACAGTTTAACAATGTGCGGATCTGGAAGCTGTTATGGGGTCAACACCATTTTTAAAATGGAGGACTGAGGATTCTATAGATCACAGTGGACAAACAGGAAGCTGGAGAGTAGAAAGAGTTTGATAAGCAGACTACATGGGTGGTAAGTATTATGTGTGTATGTTTATTTTGACTTTCAATTTTCAGTTCATGTTTGCTTTAATGCAGGTTATTGAATACACCCATAAGTGAAAAACAAGCCTTGCAGCTAGAATTCACCAGATAATTGGGCAGCTCTGTGACTTTCTCCAAAATTACATGGTGCTAACTTTTAATTGCTGTTTGCAAACCCTGCACACGCCTGGCCAAATCATTTGCTAGTGCAATATCCAAAAGCACCACTAGAGAGCAGCAGCATTATGCGGTTGATGTTTTGCTGAAAGATTCTAGAACGGGCTAGAGAAATAACGTTACTGAAAACACGTCCTCGTTTTGTACACTTCTTTCGTGTCGTATCAATGTATGGCAAGAGCTGGACTACAGGAAAATGGCGGGCAGAACTTTACGACCTTCTTCGGAAATCCTTTTACTGAAATCTTATTTTCGAACTGCGATTACTCACTGGGGGCTCACAGAAAACTAGGCTAAAACAGAGTTTGATTTCTGTGTCAGAAGAAGAATTCAAGCGCGCTGTCTGCTCTCCTTCACTTTGTGGTTGCTTTGGTTACGGCTGTACACGGAAGCATTGGCTGTGGTGAGAACGGATCGGGACTGATGATTTGACAGGTGATTGCAGGAGACTTCCGTCGTGTTATGCTGAAGGGGCAGCTCCATAGTACCCAGGTATGAAACAAGCTAAACAGACGGCTTTTTTTTTTAACTGAAGGTGTTAAAGTGTACCTGAAATAAGCTTTTTTAAAAAAGAGACTGCCTTATCTGGGGCTTCTTCCAGCCCCCTGCAGCCATCCTGTCCCTACACTGCTATGTTTCTTCAACGTCGACTTAGTCGACGGTGACAACTCAACGCCCACTGCGTGACCCGCCTGGCCGCGTGCATCTTTGTACTGTGCAGTATGAAACAATCTCTACTGCGCCTGCGCAGGATGCTCCTGGGTGACTTGTACACGAATCAGGACGCACAGGTGCAGTGATCAACGACTGAACAAAGAGAAACTGAGCCACGGCGGGGGACTAGAGGATCGTTATGTACCGGCGCAGGACAGGATGGCTGCAAGGGCTGGGTGAAGCCCCATGTAAGTGAATCTCTTTTTTTAAAACTTATTTCAGGTTTGCTTTAAGGAACTACAAGTCTCAGCATGCAACCTGAATAATTACTATCATTTGAAAAGATAATATAAGTCCATTGAAATCTTCCATTTCAGTTTTTAATAGAGGATGGAAAAGAGATTTATCAAACCTTTGGGGGTGTAGCACAGCACATAGTGCAACACAATTCTGATCTGCCACTATAAACGATCGGCAAGCGCTGCAAAAGCCCTCCTACTGGATCCCAGGCTTGAAAGGATCATTCTGAAAATTCGGGTAAAATAAAAGAAAATAAGATTTAATTACCTGGGGCTTTCTCCAGCCCCTAGAAGCCTATGGCCTCAATTCACTAACCGGCGCTAAGCCGGTTAGGAGGTCTTAACAGTGTGTGGGCGCAAACCACAGCGTTAGGTGGTTTGTGCCCTTAGGACCACCCACATCGCGCGCGTATGGCCGGTATTAGTGCGCGGTGCGATAATGTCGCACCTGCTGCCCTGTAAATGTTGCACCCGGTGCGATGTAAACGGCGCATCGGGTGGCCCCGAAGCGGCGCATTCATGCGCCGCTTGGGGGGCACCCGATGCGCTGTTTACAGGGCAGCGGGTGCAGCGGTATCATCGCACTGTGCACCAATACCGGCCAGCCGTGCTGCGCGCGCACTGAGCAGTGCTGTGTGCGATGTAGCTTTGCGAGGCTGTAAGTGCGCGCAAAGCTACTTTGGGGGCACTAAGTGGCTGTTCACTCCGGCACTAACACTTAGCGCCTGTTAGTGAATCAAGCCCAATGTGTTCCTCGCCGCAGCTCTGCTCTCTGTCAGTGTCCCATGTACCCTTTTGTAACGTTAACCTGGGCAGCGCAGCATCTTCTGTGCATGCGTGATCACGCGTTTCCGCCTCATGCGGTTGTGCTCCAGCGGGCAAGAAGTACTGCGCCTGTGCAGAACGCTCTGCTCTCGCATGTGCAAGAGTTGCCCGCTATGGAGGGGACCCAGAGACACTGGCAGAGAGCAGAGCTGCGGCCACGGACACATAGGCTTCTAAGGGCTGGGGGAAGCCCCAGATAAGAAAATCTCATTTTCTTTTAATTTGTTCATGTATCCTTTTGAGAATCCCTATTCTTTTATGTCCTGATACTTTTACCCAGAGATGGATTAAGATGTAATGGGGCTCTAGGCAAGGTAGTAGATCTGCGGACTAACTTGTGGTCCTTTTGGTAAGCTGAAGTGAAGAAAGACCAAATAAGGTGGCGGGTGGGCCCATTTACACCCACTAGGCCCCAAGCACCTGCCTAGGTTGCCTGGTAGATAATCCTTCTCTGTTAGCTCATCTAAACCTTACCCTAACAGTATTATAGCCTACATCTCTTTGTTAAAGACAATGTTTGCAAAATACTCCCCATTGTTGCTAACTTTATCCCAAGTACCCTTTGACGCAGATGCCTACATGTTGGCAATACTCCATAATTGTCTAGAAATGTTTCCCAAACACTCCATATGTTTTAATTATATGTAGAATTTTGTAATCTCAAAACTACAGTAATATATTTGACTGTAATATGTTCTACTGCCTCCTGGAATATGCATACCGTATGTTGAAAACGTAGGTCCTAATTACTCATTAAGCCCAATGGCCCTTTCTAGGTTTCTAGCCGCTCTGGTGCCAAATGTAGTGCAATGTACTGACAAACTCCCTCCCCCAATTATCACTTAAAGTCACTCTCAATTTGTAGTATTTTCCTGAATGCCCTAATAATGATCAGTTTTTTGAGCGTTTTGACTCAATGGCAGGTATATGGAAATCGCAAATCGCTTGAAAAAGTGCAGTATTGCGATTTCCGGAGTGCTTTGATGAATAAATACATTGTATTTATTCATTTCCGGGTTAAAGCGTTCACTTCCTGACTTAGGTCAGGAAGTGAAAAATCAATCGCTTCACAAAAGCGCTTAGAAAAGCGCTTAGAAAAGTTCTGAAAGCGCTTGTAAAAGCACTTTCAACATCACCCTTAAATTGCCAGAGCTTGTGATACCGCTGACGATTTATAATGTGAACAAGGCCTAATAGTACGCTTACAGGACACTTGGGAAAGAAATGACTGAGAACATCTTGTGGCCAAATAGTAAAATTACACCTACATATTTTTTTTAAATAAAAAGACCTACACTTAATTTTAAATGAACTAGTTAATTTCCACACTCTCCCATATTTACCCAAATAAGTAATTTTCATAAAAAAATAAATAAAAAATGACAAAAAAAAATACATAGTTACCTTAGGGACTGAACTTTTTTTTTAATATGTATGTCAAGAGGGTATATTGCTGTTATTTTTTTTTTTTAATTATGGGCTTGTAAATAGTGATGGATACAAAACTGTAAAAATGCACCTTTATTTCCAAATGAAATATTGGCGCCATATATTATGATAGGGACATAATTTAACCATTTCAGCCCACGGGTATTTTTCACCTTATGGATGAGAGGAATTTTCACATTTCAGCGCTCCTCCCATTCATTCCCCAATAACTTTATCACTATTTATCACAACAAAATGTTCCCACAAGGATTGAAACAGACTCCGACACTCCAACAAGTCTTCTCTTTATTTACGCCACATGTTACAGGTACAAAAAGCGCCCCTTGGTCTACAGCTGTTTCACGTGTATCACACGCCTCTTCAGGACACGTGGGGCCTGGCACCCATTATTCCTTCCCCACCTATATACAGGTAACTCCACCCACCACCTAACCTCTCTCTCACAGAGGGGTGGGGGAGGGGGTGCACTCCCAGTAAGATGTATAGGTGACAGTGCAGTAAATTCTAGATCCCTTCCTAGATCCTCATTTAAAAAAGGTATTCACCTCATCCCTCTCATTAAAACCCAGATTTCCCAGAGCCTCAGTACGAGATATCATCCAAGCCTCCCTTTTGGAGAGCTTATCATCCCTCCAACCTCCCCTCGGGTCGCCCTGCACGACCTCCAAGCCCGCAAAGGAAAGGCACTCCGCATCACCGGAATGGGCCTCATTCACATGCTCTAAGCACTACAATGCCCGCACCCATAATTACCCTCCCATTTATACTTGGATAGCCAATTCTGCTGGCCTTCCTCTTTGAGCCTAACATCACTATTTACCAATGCTTTCCTAATAGTATTTCCCCGTCTGAAGCTAACCCTTGGTGGAGCGGTGGTTATATCATTAAGGGTCCTATCTAATTTAAGAATCCGCCACTGATTCCGAATGGCTTGCCTGATTCTTTCAGAAAGGGGTGAAAAGTCAAAGACAAAGTTACACCGATTAACACTAGGACGTAGCCGATTTTTCCTTAAAAGTAGCTGTTCCCTAGGGACCCCCCGGGCACGATCCAAGGCTCTGTGAATAGATTGGGTATCATACCCCCTATTCACAAGACGTTCACATAGGTCTGCTGCCTGTGTCTCGAAATCCACCTTGTTCTGATTATTCCTCTTAAGGCGCAGGAACTGCCCATACGGGATGGCGTCCTTGACGTGGCTGGGATGGTAACTCGAGGCATGGAGCAAACTGTTAGTAGCAGTCTCTTTCCTATATCCTTTAGTCACAATCCTGTGATTCTCAATCACCACCTTGAGGTCCAGGTACTCCACTTCCCTGTCCCCAAAGTGTGACGTAAAGCTCATATTAATTTGGTTGGAATTAATCCACTCCATAAATTGAGCAAATTCGTCTCTGTCACCATCCCAGACCACAAGGACGTCATCCACGTATCGGCGCCACAATTTAAGTTTACTGCGGAAGGGGTTGATAGAGGACCAAATAGTCTCATCCTCCCATACTGATAAGAAAAGGTTAGAATACGTAGGGGCCACAGGGGTCCCCATCGCCGTACCTGACACCTGTGTGTACCATTTCCCATTAAACATGAATGAGTTCTGTTCTAAAATGAACGCCATGCATTCACATAGATACTCAGAGAATTCATCAGTTTTCCCGTATTTATCCAACACGCTGCGCAACGCTGTGAGGCCCGCCGTATGTGGAATTCGGCTATACAAGCTGACCACATCAATTGTGGCCAGATGATAGTTAACCTTCCATTCAAATTTCTCCAAGACATTCAAAATATCCACAGTATCCTGGACCAAGGACTTCACCATCCTGAGACACGGTCTCAGTCTATAGTCCAGGTACCTGGATAGTGCCTCCGTTAGAGAACCCACTCCGGAGACAATCGGTCTCCCCGGTGGGTTCTCCAACGTTTTGTGCACCTTTGGTAGATAGTACCAAAGTGGAAACCTGGGCTTATCCACAAACAGGTCTTCTCCTAATTTGCGACTTAAAAAGCCCTGTTCCACACCCTTTCTGAGTAGAGTCCTTAACCTCATCTTATCCCTTTCTATAGGACTGGCCTTCAGTTCCATATAGGTGGCCTCATCCCCCAGCTGTCTGTAAGCTTCCTGGAGATACATTTCCCTGGATAGAATGACCATATTTCCGCCCTTATCCGCGGGTTTGCAAACAATATCAGTTCTGGACTTCAGCCAACCAAGTGCTTTCCTTTCGCCTTCTGTGATGTTCATATTATCTTTTGGATAAATACAGGCCTTAATTTCGTGAAGGACCCCCTTATGAAATAAATCAATGGGACTTCCCGGAGTAATGGGCGAATTAAAGGTGGACTTACGAAAGGACCTAGGTCCCCTATCAGTCATCCCTTCACTTTCCTCCCCCTCCCTTACCATGCCTTCCCCTTCTTCCAGGAGTTCTCTTAAGATCTCCAACGTCTCCTCATCTTTGGCGTTAAAGGTAGCACTGGTGCTGAAGCCCAGAGGGCCCACTCTAGAACTCAACACATTGGCTTCATCTTTGCTCTTAAAGAATTTATGCACATTTATTTTTCTGACGGCCTCCAACAAATCAACTTCAAATCGGCAGGTGTCGAAATTACTAGTAATACAATAATTGAGTCCTTTAGACAGCAACGTGCGGCAGTCCTTAGACAACTCCACCTCTGACAAATTAATCACTCTGAGATCTTTTTCATTAACCTCACACAGTTCCGGTGTCCTAGGTACATTTTGGTTATTATTCCTGGCCCTTCCACTGAATCTGCTTCCTTTTCTTGGGTAGACCTACGGCTCCCCCTACCCCTCCTCTGCCTCCGCCTAAAGGGCGAGTGCCTCCCTTACCCACCTGGGGTCCTAAGCTACCACTGCCATTTCCACCATTGTTGGGTGCTGCCTCATCCCCACCATCACTCCCCTCTGACCCTGAACCTGTAGTCCACCCACCACCCTTAGGGCCCTTGCGAGGTCTACCCTGGGGTTTGTTGGGTTTGGGAGGGTGTTCAGGTATACCCGGTTTTTTGGGTTTGGGCCAGATCTTTTGGGTACACTTTTACCCCAACAAAAAACTTTGTTGCTGAAATAGTCCTCCTTGTCTCGGATGAACTTTCTTTGTTTCCTGTCCCGAATTTCATTTTGAACCGGAATTAAACGCTTCTCTATTTTTTCCATTAGACTTTTAAACCGGGATTCATTCATCCGAGTCTTTAGCTCTGATTTTAAGGCACTCAATTTCTCCACCACCTGATTATACTCTAACTCAGTTCGTGACAACACAATTTCCATTTTCCTTTGAGAATGGCGGACATGTTCCTCATGCCATTCCTTCATAAACACTGGATCGTCCTGATATTGTGCAGGTTCTGAATATTTACGGAAGCCCCTAGTAGTGTACTGAAGCTCTTTATATCTGGAGAGAGTTTGTACAGTCCAGTACAACTTGACCTCTTGTTCAGACAGGTCATACAAGATCTTTTCCAGAATTTTAGTACTACAGAACTTGTACTCTGTAACAATCGAATTACCAGCAGGCAACAGATCCACCATCGCCTCTCGTGCTGATAACAAAGATGAGACCACTTCGATAATGACATCAATATTGTCCTCATCCAATGAAGCATCTGCTTCCATACTTAAATTACCAGGTGAATCAGGGTGCTCAACCGCAGCAGATGCAGACAGACTTCCCAAGTCACTCATTTCACAAAAGAGAAGAAAGCGGGGCACTCACTCACCACTCCTGGATATCGTAGGGGTCAAAAGCTGTGGCCAGAAGACTCTGTTGTGTGGTAGGCTTTTGGCACTCGGTTCATCCACAGATACGGTAAATACCGCGGAGACGCCGTCACAAACATGCTGCACGCTGTGTCCGGATCCTCTTTACTAGATCAGCGGCTCCGCTATCGATTGCTCAGGTCTTGGGTCTCTGGGCGGAAGTTCGTCCAGCGGGAAGCGGTACGCTTCTGGGTTTGTCCCGCAGGCCAGCCGATAGATCCCAGAACTTTCCTTGGAGAGTCTGCAGAACCGATATCCCTCACTGCCGAGGTATGCGCATCACTCCAAACAGGTACGCCAGCCCGGTGCTCAGGAGTCTCATGACACAGAGTATGCAATCTTCCCACAAGAATTGAAACAGACTCCGGCACTCCAACAAGTCTTCTCTTTATTTACGCCACATGTTACAGGTACAAAAAGCGCCCCTTGGTCTACAGCTGTTTCACGTGTATCACACGCCTCTTCAGGACACGTGGGGCCTGGCACCCATTATTCCTTCCCCACCTATATACAGGTAACTCCACCCACCACCTAACCTAATCACAACAAAATGATCTTTACCTTGTTTTTTCCGCCACCAATTAGGCTTTCTTTGGGTGATACATTATGCTAAGAATTATTTTATTCTAAATGCATTTTAATGGGAATAATAAGAAAAAAAATTCAGTTTTCAGCCATTATAGTTTTAAAATAATTCATGCTACCATAATTAAAATCTACACATTTTATTTAGCCATTTGTCCCGGTTATTGCAACGTTAAAATTATATCCCTAGTATAATGTATGGTGACAATATTTTATTTGGAAATAAAGGTGCATTTTATTCAGTTTTAAATCCATCACTAATTTTTATCCCATTATTTAATAATTATATGCCCTCTTGACATAGATATTATTTTTTTCCCCCTAAAGTCAGTAGGTGTATTTTACTATTTGGCCACAAGATGTCTCCGCTGAGCAAAATTCTGAGCAATATATTGCTACATTGTAACTAGGGAAGTGACTCATGCAATCACAGTGCTGGTGGGGAGATTAATGATAAATGTAACGATCGGGCAGCGGAAATCACAGCGGGAGATGTGTAAAAATAAACACTGTTTTTGAACAAAAACAGTGTTTATTCTCGGCAGTAATGTACGGATTGGCACAGGAGACTTGCTCCCGGTAACAGCGCGATCGCGGACATCTGCCCACCCGATCACCTGCAACCCCCCCCCCCCATGCTGCAGGGACGTGACTAAGCTCACGTCCACGCGACATAAATAGTTAAACTGTGTAATAACTGGGACAATTGGGCAAATAAAGTATGTGAGATTTAATTATGGTAGCATATATTTTTTTTATAAAAACTATAATGGTCGAAAACTGAAAAATAATGATTGTTTTCAATTTTTTTCCTATTATTCCCGTTAAAATGCATTTAGGTTAAATAATTCTTAGCATAATGTACCATCCAAAGAAAGCCTAATTGGTGTCGAAAATAACAAAATGTTTGTTGTGATAGTGATAAAGTTATTGGCAAATGAATGGAAGGAGCGCTGAAAGGTAAAAATTGCTCTGAGGTAAAACCCCTCAGTGGTGAAGTGTTTAATTGCCAGTATGAATCAGGCCTTAAAATGCTACCTTAATGCTACCTTCTCAATAAGCACTTCCCAAACTTTTCACATGAACACAACTCTTTGTTAGGCGTGGATTCACTCTGTTTGTGTTGCATACCACACACACATAATATGTGCTTGTTGCCTAACACACACATAATATGTGTGAACTACGGTGGACACCGTGCACGTAATAACTTACACCTTAATTCAAAGCCTGCATGCAGTCAGAGTAACACAATACAATGCAGAGATATGAACAGGCCCATAGAATTGCCTGGGCAGTGAGTTCACATGCAGAATTAGGGTAGGAACCTACTAGGGTGTGTTATGGCAGTGTTTTGGGATTGCCTGCAATTCCCAAAAATGCTTTGCCAATGAAAGTGAGTGGGGGTGAACCCATTAGTGCGATTGCGATTAGGGGTAATCTCATTCGCAGGACATGCAGCCTTTTACAAAGTATATAAGCACTGCTTAAATTGCTTATCATAGCAATTATGCAGTGCTTTGGGGGTCAAACGATTAGCTTTTAATAAAACTTTAATGTACTTACCGGGTCGCTGTATTTCCTTCTTCCGTCCGCACCCCCACCCCTTAAGGAAGAGGTCACAGGCGCTTCTCTAACTGGTCATAGAGAAGCACCCATGACCTCTTCATTAAGGGGGAGGGGCTACGTATGGAAGAAGGGCGCCTGGTAAGTATAACCACTTTATTCACAAGTCAGTAGATGTGACTTCATCTAAGCCACAAGTCAGTAGATATACGTCTTGTAGCAGAAGCAGTGCTGTGCAGGATTGAGCTTGCTCCTGTGCACATTTCTGGCACTATCTGATGCAGCACTAATTGGTGAATGGGAATATATGTTTCCTGAGCTAATGAGATTGATTTTTACTATTAAAAATACTTTTAATTTCTCATTTCATAGTGAAAAATACACTCTGTAGTAGTATTTCAGAATCAAATATCTTCACCATAAATTGTGACCGGAACATAATCTAAGTTTTGTGATAAGCAGTAAAAATAGCCAAACAAAATTTGTGTTTTTTATCTACAGTAGCACTTTTTATTTTTAGACTGGAATTGGTAAAACTGAGAAATGTTTTTTCTATTTTTTTCTTTGTTTTCCCATTAAAATTCATAGAAAACAAAATTGTGCAAGGGAAAAAAATGGCGTACAATGAAAGCCTAGTTTGTCTTGAAAAAAACAATATATATTTCATTTCTGTGTCCTAAGTAGGGATAAAGTTATTTCTGATTAAATAAGGACATATATAAACTGTCAAAACTGCTCTGGTCCATAAGTGGGGAAAAAAAGGTCTGGATGCGAAGTGGATAATAAAGTTTTGATAGATAAAAAAAAAGCGGTTCACAAATCGGAAGCGCTGTGTGGATTACTGTACAATGTTTCCAAGCATCAGGGAATATCAATTACAAACGCCCTAGGAATCACTGTACACAGCGCTGTAGCGATTCCTAATGGGTTCCAAGCCTTACGCTGTGATGCAACAAACATAGGGCTTGATTCACAAAGCCGTGATAACTGTTATCACAGCTGTGAAAAGTGCTTCGCGCAAGTTTTAGCACTTTTTCACGTGAAAACTGTTATCGCGTGCAAAAATTCACGTTTGCAAGAACGCAAATTTATCGCACTTTAACCTTCGCGTTTGCGCGATAACGTGAATCTCACCCATAGGGCTTGAGTCACAAAGCCGTGCTAACTGTTAGCACGCTGGTGAAAAGCCCATTATCACGCCTAAACTCAATTTAGGCGTGATAAAATAAACTCGTGCGCAAAGTTTTGCGCAATGCCATTAAACCCTATGTGACGTTTCGCGTGCAAAACTTTGCGTGCTAGTTTTTCCCTTAAAGCGGTGCTAACCTACTTAGTGCAATGCTTATCACGCCCAAAAGTCTTTAGGCGTGCTAACTAGGTTAGCACCGCTTTGTGAATCAAGCCCATAGTGTGAATGCACCCTAAGGCCTGGAACCCACTAGCAGCGCTTTTCTAAACTTTTTGTAAGTGCTTATGATTTGAATAGCTCTTGCTAATGTAATGCTTTGGGTGTGATTCCACTTGAAGGATGTGATTTAAAAAAAACAAAAAACATAGCATTGCATTGCAAGAGCTTTTCAAATCACTAGTGCTTAGAAAAGTGCTACTTCTGGGTCCCAGACCTAAGGCTGTGTTCAGAAAGATGTAAACTGAACTACTGTAATAGACTTAGGTTGGCATGTCAAGTGAATGCCTACTAAGGGGGGGGGGGGGGGGGTGTGTGTATAATGTTAACACAGCTATTTTATTAATGCTGTTTTCTCACACCAAACTTCTTGCATGCCCTGATTCTCTCACATCTAGACTACTGCTACTCTGCTCTCTGGCCTATACGCTAACAGTTTGAATTCGATACAGTCCATCATGAATTCTGCTGCACGACTCAACCGCCGCTTCTCCAGCCTAACCCACTCTTGTCAGTCTCTTCACTGGCTGCCAGTTACACAAAGAAAGCAATTCAAAAACCCTTGGTCCCTTTCACACTGGCATGGTGCGTTAACCTGTTTTGCCGCAGGGTAACGCTAATCCAATGCAAGTCTGTGGGGCATTTCATACCTGGCTGGTGCTATGTAAAGATTCAATGCAGCATGAACAATGTGCTCGTCACACCTTTATAAAAAGTATGGTGGCCTTTAGACTCTATAACAACAACAAAAACCTGTGGGGGATTCTTACCTCAGGATGGGAAAGCCTATGGATCCCAATGAGGCTTCCCCCATGCTCCTAAGCCTCAGGGATCCAGTGCTGGCTCCCCTGAAACCACAGCTGACAAGGATGTTGGCTACTGCGATCCTGCGTTGGTCCCTCTCATTCCCTGTTCTGCACTTATTTTAGTATTTTACTGGCTGTGGAGTCAAATACTGTTCTCTGGAAGCGCTTTTGGCCGATAACAAGAACATAGATACCTCTAACCGTTAACCTCGCATTACCTCTAATTTGCTTAAAGAGTAACTGTCAGGCTGCAAAAGCTAATTTAAACCTCTATTCTCCTGTGTTAAACAGTTTAGAAGGAAGCCAAAAAGGCAATACTGAAGTTAAAAATCTCTCTTAGTTTTGATGTGTGCTGAACAGCAAGGATGTTAGACCCAAGCTCTTAAGAAGCCGAGAGCCGCATACCATACAGCAAAGCATTCTGGGGCCCTCCCCTCGGCTGCTAGTGATAAGTTACAGGGCTCGTGTTACAAAAGCAGCAGCCCACAGCACTGAAAAAACTCCCGGCAGAGTACACTGCAGGAGTCCGCTATTGTTCCTAGCCACATGGCTAATTAATATTCACTGCACAGTAGTGTTTTACATTACCGATCTTTTGTGTGAGTCTAATCATCAGGAAGCAGGCAGGACATGACGACACATTTGGCTTCATAGGAGACAGACAAACATGGAACCTGCCTTGAGCTGTCAGGAGCATCATTCTCTGCAAATACTATATAAAGATTCTGTGAAATCCAAACGTGGACAGTGAAATGCATATGTAATGTAAGTACAGCCAATGTTTAGCTACTGATATATGTGTTTATTTTCTCTGAGACCCTATACCTAACAGCTCCTCTTTAAAGCGTAAAATCTAACATGAACCTACCTTGACCCTAATATGTTTTGCCTTATTTAAAAATCATAATCTATTGATACTTATGTGTGAGAATGGGGATTTCTAATCATTACCTACCATGATACTTTTGATTCTTGTGCCCAGCCTACTAGGCACCCACATTAACTGCTTCAGTTATATTATATATGAATTCTCTTTTACATGCAGTATGTATTTGAACTTTATAAGCCATATTTCCGCTATTATCAACAATACTTTGAGGACTCGTTCATACCTAGGGCATTTTGCGTTTTTTTAAGCACTGGCGATTTAAAAAAAAAATCACCCTAAAAGCGCTTGTGCAATGACTCCCTATGAGAGCGTTCACATCTGAGCGGTTCATTTCCGGTCCGCTCAGCAAAACGCTGCCTGTACCACTTTTGGGGCGATTTCTCTATAATGGCAGGTACAGTGAAATCGCAAAATGCTTGAAAAAGCGCTTGGTATAACGATTTCCCCAGCGCTTTTAAGAATAAATACTGTACATTGTATTTATTCTTTTCCGGGTCAAAGAGTTCACTTCCTCACTTGCGCCAGGAAGTGGAAAAACAAATCACTCTGCAAAAGCGCTTTATACAAAATCACAGCACGCAGGTAAGCGCCGGGATGGGAAAAAATTGTGCAAAAAGTCGAAAATCGCTGCCATCAGTGATTTCAATTTTAGATGTGAACGAAGCCTTAAAGTAAGCATTTAGTGATTTAGCATGTACAGAGTATGTGCAGCTCTCCAGCTGGTCCCAGGGGTGGGTGATATGGTCACATCACTGATAGCTGAGGACAGACTTGAAGCAACTAAAGCCTGGTACACCTTCAATTTTTATTGGCTAATGATTGGCCAATCTTACCACCTCTATGTAATATAAGGGTCGACAGATTTTGAATACTATGAACATATTTTGTAGGTAAGCCCTCATGCTGCATAGAGGTGGTAAAATTGGTCAGTGATTGGCCAATCATAATTAAAGGTGTGTACCAGGCTTTGAAAACCTGAAAAATAGAGCTGTCTCATTGCTGTCAGGGTATCAATGTCAAGCATGTTCACATGTGACAGTTGGCAAAATAGCAGCCAACCTGCGCTTAAAATTCTACTTGTTTTAATCGAGAAAGGTCAACTGTTTTTTTTTTTTTTTGGTATTTGTAGCTTTAAAGAGAACCCATAGTGGGTTCAAAGAATCCTGTTAGCACACAGAGGCTGGGTCTGCATATAATGCCCACCCTCTGTTGCTATACTGTTTCCCCCCAGGTCCTCCCCCCTGCACTCTGCTGTCCTCCATAAATCAAAAGCTGTGCTAGCGACACGCAGCGTGCTGTTTACCTCTGCACTGTCACTCTCGCCGCACCCCCGCCTACTCCATATCTCCACTCCCCGCCTGCGTCCCTTCCCTCCAATCAGCGGGGAGAGAAGAGATGTAGGCGGGTAGCGGCGACATAGAGGAGGCGGGGGAGCGGCGAGAGGGACAGTGCAGATGTAAACAGCCTGCTAGCGATGTCGCTAGCACGGCGTTGGATTTATGGGGGACAGCAGAGCGCCTCGGGGGGGGGGGGGGGGGGGAGACAGTATAGCAACAGAGGCTGGGCATTATATGCAGACCCAGCCTCTGTGTGCAAATAGGATTCTTAGAAGCCACCTCGGGTTCTCTTTAATAATGATAAGAGTTGTGGATATAATTCCTAAAGAATGCCTATACTTTCTCCCTCTTAGAAAGTGGCAAAGGGGAGATGACTTCATATGCAGCCAGAGAAAAGGAGCTGGAGGATTTGCACCAAGCCATGTAAGTTCTGCACTCTGTGTTGCATCTGCTGTGCGCTGAACATGTGCTGTTGTAACGAAGCTGGATCCTATGTTGTGACTGCATCAGATGTGTCGCTTTCAATGTATATGCATAGCACATATACACGGTGCAGTCTCCTGCAAGCGTCACATGGTTATGTAAAGCAAGAACACAATATGGTGTTTAGTGTTGCAGCATCAGAAGCCTGTAGCTCTAGTCACAACTAAGCATCATAAGCAGGGCCGGTCCTAGCTACAATGGGGCCCTGGGGCAAAAGTAACTTGGGGCCCCTAAACCCCACTGCAAATTCACCACCCTGGGCCCCCAAGCTGGCTGCTATGCCCTCATCCCATTCCCTCAAGTCACACAATATTATTAGGTGTCCATCATATGTCCTCATTATTGCCCTTCTTTTTCACTGTACAAATGCAGAGTGTACACATAGCAGAGTCTTATCTAATCTAGACAAGTCACAGAAGGCAGCAACATGCTCTATGCTCTGCACTTCCTCTCTTCCTCATTCCCTGCAGGCATGAATAGGTCACCATAGCTGGAGAGGAGGGGGGCTACAGGCTCTGGGGCCCTCTGGAGGCGCTGGCCCTGGGCACATGTCCATATGATAGATCAATTATGGCAGAGACAGGAAATGCTAGGTGGAGCACCCTGCCCTTGCAAGCTTACAACCTCAGGGCCTGTCCACACTTATTTTTTGCTGATTTCAGCAATGCAATGCAACGCTTATGCGATCCACAAGGACATTAGACAGTGCATAGACAGAACTGTTTGATGTCTCCACTTGTGTTGCAGTACTGAATGGGTTCAGCACCACAGCAGTCAGCAACTTAACCACTTGAGGACCTAGCCTTTACCCCCCCTTAAGGACCAGCGCTGTTTTTTCAGATCTGTGCTGGGTGGGCTCTACAGCCCCCAGCACAGATCAAATGACAGGCAGAGCGACCAGATCGCCCCCCTTTTTTCCCCACTAGGGGGATGATGTGCTGGGGGGGGGGGGGGTCTGATCGCTCCAGCATGCTGTGGGTGGTGGGGGGGGGGGCACCTCAAAGCCCCCTCCACCGCAAGATTTCCCCTCTCCCTCTTCTCCCTCCCTGCCCGAGAGATCGGAGGCTGCACAGGAACGGATCTGTCCTGTGCAGCCTCTAACAGGCTCCCCGCTGTCATGTGAAAGCTTGTGTTTACATTTAGCCTGCGAGCTGCGATCGGCAGCCCGCAGGCTATTCACGGAGCCCCCCGCCGTGAAATGACAGGAAACAGCCGCTCGCAGATCTGCGTCACTGGTCCTGCAGCTACCACTTTGCTGACGCGCGTTATGAGTGCGCGGTCGGTGAGTGGTTAAAGAGAGACTGAGGCGGGTTAAAATCCATGTTTTTAATTTTTATTTATGTTAAGCACTATAGCTAGTGCTAAAACACCGCATCCTTGTGGCAAAACTCCCCAAACCCCTGGTCTAATTGCGGGGAGCCCTACCCGATTGAGGCAGAGCTTAGGACTGTAGCTCTGCCTCTCATCGCATCAATCCCCGCTGATCGCCGCCTCTCTACACCCCTATCAATCTTCCTTCACTGAGAGGGGGAGAGAGGCAGAGATCCGCGGTGGATTGACGCGAATGGAGGCAGAGCTGCAGCTCAAAGCTCTGCCTCCCTGGGCAGCAAAATCCACGACCAAGAAAGTCATGGATTTTTGTCCTGTGATTAGGGGGATATAAACCCCTCGTTTTGCTGCGGGGATGCGGCGTTTTAGCACTAGCTATAGTGCTTAGCATAAATAAAATATAAAAACATGAATTTTGACTCGCTTCAGAGTCTCTTTAAATGCTGCACATTTCTGTAAAGCATGCAGCCACCTAGGTTGCTAGCCAACGCACAAATGTGGATGTGTCCTTAACTTCTAATGCTTCTTTCCGGATTTTATGGTCTTAAAGTGGTGCAATTTTTTTTGCATGCTTTTAGATTCTAAAGGTGCGTACACACATGCGACTTTAGTCGTTTGAAACGATCGTTCCCCGATCGTTTCAAATGCCGATCGTTTAAAAAAAAGCAGCCAACGACCATTAAGTCTAACGACGGACGAGCTAGATCGTTAAAAACGAACGATCTAGCTTGGCGGATTTTTCCCAACGACGATCGTTTGCAAAAGTAGTACATCGTTGGAAACGGTCGTTCGTACTAGGCTTGACATGCGAATTTCACTATTTCTCCATGGAACTTTTCATTTTTATGCGCAGGCGCAATAGGTGCTTTTACGTTATGTAACGTTTGTTCTAACGATGTGATCGTTACACACCTTTTAAAACTAACTTTACGTAGGTCGTTCTTTCGTCAATTAAAAGTTTGTTCGTCGTTGACAACGAACGATCGTTGTCGCATGTGTGTACTTAGCTTTAGACTAGGGCAAAAAATCATGCTGCTAGGGAGATTTGCAGCAGCCCAGCACTTACCTCCCTGGGATCCAGTGCTGCAGTTTTTCCTCCGTCCTCCGGGTGGCACTGTAACCCTGTAGTGAGATTGCCGTCTGTTGGTTTATAGAAACAAGACTGTATGATGTGGTCATCTGCATAAAAGCTATTTATTTTCACCTTTCAATCTTTGCACTCATCTTTAAATGCTCAAAAGCAACTAAAAGGTCATGCATAATCTCCTACATTAGGGGTGTCCAAACTTTTTAGGGCAAGGGGCAAATTGACATTCTTGAGAGTGCTAGGGGACAGAGCCAAACATAATTTTGCTGATTGCATGCAGTTAGTACGGTGGCAGCTACTAATCAGTGGCTGTTGCTGCTGCTGGCACAGTGGTAGCTGCTAATCAGTGGCTCTTACTCCTGTTGGCACAGTGGCAGCTGCTAATTAGTCACTGTCGCTGCTGATACAGTGGCAGCTGCTTATCAGTGGCTGTTACTGCTGTTGGCACAGTGGCAGCTGCTAATCAGGGGCTGTTACTCCTGCTGGCAAAGTGGCAGCTGCTAATTAGTCACTTTTGCTGCTGTTGGCACAGTGGCAGCTGCTAATAAGTGGCTGTTACTGCTACTGGCATATTGGCAGCTGCTAATCAGTGGCTTTTACTGCTGCTCTCACAGTGGCGGCTGCTAATCAGTGGTTGTTACTGCTGCTGGTACAGTTGTGGCTGCTAATTAGTGGCTGTTACTCCTGCTGGCACAGTGGCAGCTGCTAATCAGTTCCTGTTGCTGCTGCTGGCACAGTGGCAGCTGCTAATCAGTGTCTGTTACTGCTGCTGGCACAGTGGCAGCTGCTAATCAGTTCCTGTTGCTGCTGCTGGCCCCTGAATGCGGCACCAGAGCTATGACCTGCGGGACACATGGAATTAACAACTGTAGAGAGCTTTGGGGGGCACCAGAAATGGCTTGGCGGGTCACATTTGGCCCTTGGGCTGGACTTTGGACATGCCTGTCCTACATGAACACAGATAATCCCACCATTTTAAAAGGTCATGGAGTCTATAAAGCTCAATAAATACTATATCAGTATCTAACCAATTGAAAGAAAAGAAAAAGCCAATTTGAGCAGATTACATACATTATAATATATTATATTCCAGTAACCTTGGATGGGCCACTTGAGAGAGTATTCCGTTTTTATTAGATGAGACTTCCCTGTTTTCATATGGAAATTGTTCATTAATGGAGTTATTCATCCATCAGTACTTTGCTTATGTACCATGTCTATATAATGTATTTCTTATGGGTGATGGATTGGCTATATTTGACCTTTTTACTGAATAAATGATGTTAAAAAAGCATCTTAAAGTAAAGCAATAGGATTAGCCATACTATGCCAGGAAAAAAAACCCACATATATAAGTAGATACAGTAAATACTTGATCTACTTACATAACACGTATTGTACTGTCCACATTTCGATTTCAGTGAATTTTATATAGTAAATGAAGAGAATTCTGTCCCTGGTGGGAACAATGTCTTTTGCCCACAGTTTGGGGCTAAATACTGATGTCATTTCTTCCCTTAACTTTTTTTTCTTTTCTCCTCCAATCGCTGAGTCACCTTAGCCTTGCTTGTAAACACAAGTGAGCAGGGGACCGTGTTTCAGATAGGCAGCTAGGCAGGGAAATAAAGGGAAGAGGAGGAATATATTATACAGGATCTTCTAAAAAAAATTTGCATATTGTGATAAAGTTCATTATTTTCTGTAATGTACTGATAAACATTAGACTTTCATATATTTTAAATTCATTACACTACAACTGAAGTAGTTCAAGCCTTTTATTGTTTTAATATTGATGATTTTGGCATACATCTCATGAAAACTCAAAATTCCTATCTCAAAAAGTTAGCATATTTCATCCGACCAATAAAAGAAAAGTGTTTTTAAAACAAAAAAAGTCAACCTTCAAATAATTATGTTCAGTTATGCACTCAATACTTGGTCGGGAATCCTTTTGCAGAAATGACTGCTTCAATGCGGCGTGGCATGGAGGCAATCAGCTTGTGGCACTGCTCAGGTGTTATGGAGGCCCAGAATGCTTCAATAGCAGCCTTAAGCTCATCCAGAGTGTTGGGTCTTGCGTCTCTCAACTTTCTCTTCACAATATCCCACAGATTCCCTATGGGGTTCAGGTCAGGAGAGTTGGCAGGCCAATTGAGCACAGTAATACCATGGTCAGTAACCATTTTCCAGTGGTTTTGACACTGTGAGCAGGTGCCAGGTTGTGCTGAAAAATGAAATGTGCTCAATTGGCCTGCCAACTCTCCTGACCTGAACTAAATTATTTAGTCAGTGTTTATCAATTGTAAAATCTTTCCTCAGGCTGGGTGCACAAGCAGTGCGGGAAACGTCACGTTTTTATGTATATGCGTTTGTGTGTTCGTATTACGTTTTCCATGCATTTGCATTTTGCTTTTTTGTTTTTACGTGTTTGTGGTTCGCATATACAAAACTCATTTGCTTTTCTATTTATGTAAATCACTAGGAAGAGAACAGGAAGCGGAAATACATCAGAAAACATTGGTTTAAAAAAAAAAGCATATAAAAATGCATACAAAACACATTACATTGCCTCACCATTATGTGCGGTTTTGATGCGTTTTTAAAAAAATATGCAAGAAAACCAGTGTTTTTAAAAACGCATATTATAAAACGCATACAAAACGCATATATGGTTTTTATGCGTTTTTTTATGCGGACCATTGACTAGCATTGCAGGCAAAAATGCTGCGTTTTCCGCAACACGAGCGTTTCTGCTAAGTGTCTTCCCAACCTCACCCTAATTTACATTCTGAAATTTATAACTGGTGGTGACATCTTTGGTCCTGACAGGTGATTTCTGAACATAGAATGCTCAGTAAATTAACATTCCACAGAGGGAGATACTGCTTGCATACCAATTGGAAACAGCCATTATTTCCCACAATACAAAAAGGTTCACAGGCAGACCATGGTCCTGACATCAAACTGTAGGAGGGGTTTTCTCCACAGTATTAGCGATACAGATGTCCCTGGTGGTCTATTCAGGAAACGGAAAAGATTTCTCATGGGAAATGGGGTGTCAGCTACTGATTGGGATGAAGTTAAATCCTTGGTTAAAGTTCCTCTTTAAAGGGCAACTGAAGTGAAAGGGATATGGAGGCTGCCATATTCATTTACTTTTAAGCAATACCAGTTGCCTGGTTATCCCGCTGATCCTCTGCCGCTTATACTTTAGCCAGCGGCTCGATGCCGGCGCGTCACCGCTCGTCCGTGAGGATCGATTCCCGCTCGTCCCCGCAGGCGCTGCTAATCAGCGTTTCATTTGCTTCCATTGTTCTCCCCGCCAGTATCGAGCGCAGAATCGATCCGGCGGGGTATCGGACAGGTTGAATATTATCATTCGAGCGATCAGCGGCTCGTTTGATAGTATAAAACGAGCCGTGTATGCCCAGCATAACATGTACCCACTGTTACATTGCCTAGGGCTTGATAGATGTTCTTTGTTCTGGTCTGTACCTTTTACAAGTACTCTTACCAAGGACTAGTTTTAGTCTATGACTAAAGGGAATAAATATGGCAGTCTCCATATCCTCCTCACTTCAGTTGTCTTTTAAAATTCCTAAGCTTTAGCAGTTAAGAGACGAATTTCATGTTACATTCTTTCAATCAACAAGATTGTAATATGCAAATTAGAGGGGTCGAGGAGTCGGAGTTGGTGGAATCCTAAAATAGAAACAAGTGTACAGTTCCACTGCGCTCAGTCTGTCTCGATCTCCACACTTTATACACTTTCGAGTGCTGCTCCACTGTTGCTCAGGGATCAGAGCAAAAACTGGCAAACATACAGAAAGAGAAAGAGAGGAGCGCTCTCTAGTGTATTAACTTTTTAATTTATGCTTCCAAGCGCAAGGTAAAAATAACACGTACAGTGTATATATAAAATCAAAGCATATCACATGAGTGTAGTAGTACGTCACCACGTCCTGATGTTAATCCATCCGCATAATACGCCTCCGCAATGTGGCCAGTATCGCGGGGAATCCAAAGATTTGGAAAGCGCCAGCGGGGTCTGGAACGCGGGGACTCGGCAGCTGCCCTGCGTCTATTGCGTCATGACGCGTTTCGGCGTTCCACGCCTTCGTCAGATCTGACGAAGGCGTGGAACGCCGAAACGCGTCATGACGCAATAGACGCAGGGCAGCTGCCGAGTCCCCGCGTTCCAGACCCCGCTGGCGCTTTCCAAATCTTTGGATTCCCCGCGATACTGGCCACATTGCGGAGGCGTATTATGCGGATGGATTAACATCAGGACGTGGTGACGTACTACTACACTCATGTGATATGCTTTGATTTTATATATACACTGTACGTGTTATTTTTACCTTGCGCTTGGAAGCATAAATTAAAAAGTTAATACACTAGAGAGCGCTCCTCTCTTTCTCTTTCTGTTGGTGGAATCCTAAACTGAGGAGTCGGAGTCGGTGGATTTTTGTGCCGACTCCACAACCCTGGTCTGTACCTGCGCAGTACGCTCCCGTGAGTAGCTGCGCGGCCACAGAAAACCTGCAGGGGACCGTTAGAAGCCCCAGGTAAGTTCAACTCTTTTTCCCTCTACCCCCCTACAGTACCCCTTTAAACATTTGTGATCGATATAACAGGCTAAAATTGATCTAATGATTGATCTGCAATGTTAGTCTTTAGTTGGTGGTAAAATAATTGATCATTATATTAGGACTGACAGTATAAATCTAATGGAGAAATGAATGCTGAAAATGCAAGAACAAAACCATAATTACATTCTCACATTGGTGGCTTGGTTAAAGGGACCCTGAGCAGAGCGTGTTAGTGTGCATTTAAGCATACCCACGAATACTTGATAATAATCTCTCACTTACCGACCCGGTTTTTAAAGCTCTCTCCCTCCCTGAAGCTCCTCTAGCGTACTGTGCACAATGACGTGCCCGCTCATGCACAGATAGGCTGAGAGGAGGATGACAGTAGAATAAGCGGAAGCTTTTAGCATGCACAGACCGCATGATCCAACTTCCCGGGTCACAGCTCAACTTTGCTTAGAGTCGCCAGCCCAATGCAATTTACATCAGCCGGACTAGGGGAGAAAGTTTTGGAAAAAGTATTCATTTGTGGGTGTGCTTAAATGTATACTCACACGCTCTGCTTAGGATCCCTTTTAAATGTGGGGATAAGTGCTGGTTCTTAGCTCACTGGGGTCCGGTAGGGAGGCTGGATACTTTACTGGTTAAAGATGCCACCTTTGATGTAGAAGACCAGGGTATGAATCCTGGCTGCAGCCAGTTACCTATTCAGTAAGGAATCTTTGAGCAAGACTCCCTAATGCTACTGGGTGGCCTACTGAATGTTCTCTTAGAGGCTTAAGCTCTCAGGTGCTTACAAATACACATGTAGTGTTGTGAATGGTGCTATACAAGTAAAGGTTTGGAACTGATTGATCCTTACCTAGCCAAATATGTTTTTGGCATAATGCATAGTAGGATGTTAAATATATAAAGATCAAGCGCACATCCATACAGTCTCATTCGCATAGAAGAAACATAAATAATCTTCAATGGACCACTATTAGACTTCACGGGGGGATTAAAACCACCACTAGGACACCCGTCAGGGAACAAACTCACCCCCTTGGTGTAACCTCTGTTAGATGGGTTATTGATCGCTCAGTACCACCCAGGCTCCTCGGTGCATCAGGATCTGGGTTCTCACCAGATATCAGCCAATATGCAGTAGGCCTCAAACAAGAGTAAACACTACCATAGCGTAATACCGTTTAAAAACCATAACATTTTGTTCTAAAATTCACTCACATATTCCTCAGGTGTCAAAGCACATAGAGTTTTTGTATAATGGGCACCGCCGATCTTTCCCTCTGCGCGGTGTCTCTCACCACTGCTTGCTCACGCTGAAACACTTCCTTGTCTTCCTAGGCTCCGCCCGATTAGTTTCGTCACACCCTCATGACTCATCAGGGCTACCATAGCAGGATGTATTGCAACTAAGAGTAAGATGAAAAGATGGAAACATGGCTTGGTGGAGTATCTACAGAGGAAGTTGCTTAGGGCTGGGCTCAGGGAGTGAGTACGTATCATGGCGCTGCCTGTTGAATAGGGAGCTTTTTTCATGGCGATAGTAAACTATTGTCAATTTCATATTACCAATATTTTATTATCAACTTACTCTATTCCAAATTTTAACACTAACCACCGTTCCTAAAGCCTAGGAGTAACCCTCCTTATGGTCAACATTAACCCCCCTGACACCTAAAATACTCAAACCATTAGCCAAAGTACTAACAGTTCGGCTAGTATTACCTGAAAACTGGTAACTGAACTAATGCCCATCAGATACCACTAATATATCAGGCGTCCAATTCACCATCTTGGTGCAGTATGACTGCAGTGTGATATTACGGTCTATTGAGCACCTGCTGTTGGCCAGTTGAACTGATTCGCAGGCCAGAGACGCTTTTTGCCTTTTTTTACTTTCCTTTTTGTCTTATTCCATCGTATTTGTTTTTGTTGTAACTTCTTCCACCTTACTACTTTTTTTGTATTCCTTTTTAAATATCTACTTTCTTTTATACTGAAGATAAAACAGTTTTAAGGTAACCCAATATAGATGTTGGTCACATGAGTCCTTGTGCTTACATTTCTTTTCTCTGTACTGGATGGAACAAATTAGACCACCCTACTCAGAGTTCTCCATAATGTGTTAATTGGATGGTTTTCTTGTTCTGGTCTTTTGTGTAGCATTTGTTGCCTTTGTATTACTACAGAATACCCAGATAGCTCATGTTGACCCAGAACCACTTGGAAAGTATAGGGGGCTAAAAGAGACCAAAAAGCCCTCCTACTAAACACTCAGCATTGCTTTTTTAGGCTTAATCAGAATTATTGAAACAAATAAATTCAATATATGTTTGATTACCGTAGACTTGCAGAAAAGAGTAAAGTGCTTGCAGAGTTGAAGAGTTACTCTGAGCAAGAAAGGAAGGGCCTCAATGCATCAGAGGAAGCACATAAGAGGAACCAAACACTCCTACAAGTAAGTTATGTCTAAACTCTGTATCACTGTACATGCCTGCATGTTAGAGGTATCCATTCATTTTATGCTACCTATGGTCGTTGTTCTTGAGTCTTCTGCTCCCTATACTCTAACAGACTGCTTTCTCAGACATAACTTGTGTCTCTGTCTTTATAAGAGGTAGGGTGGTACTGTACATACATTACAAAGCATTTTACAGTAGTCCTGTTCCTGTATGTAGGAATATTTTGTGGAGCTCACTTTTGCCAACCTGTATAGAATACTTTGAGGCAAGACTCTCACCTACCTCATGCCAAGAAAAGCTCCAAGTGCCCGTGCTTCCATACTGGTAAATGAAGCAAATGACCGGGGCACTAAAAAAAATGAAATTGCAGTCCGTTAGGCATTCATTTGCAATATAAACGTTAGTTGCTCTTCAGACTTCGGGTCCAGCCTGGTTAGCAGTCAGGCACTTGTCCTGCCACATCCACTTTCCAGCAGCACATTCTGCTCTGACAGCATTGGTCAACTCCTAGGGCTGGTTTGACACACACAGCTATGTGTGAATACGGTATGTGTATAGAGATGTTGGCAAACTTATGTTCGCTCAGCCCACACCACTGCCAGAAGTTGGACACAGCAGTATGGGTGTCCATTCAGACTTTTTTTTTCCAGTTGTTTGTTTCTCTAATAAATTACTGTATATATACGGAACAGGTACTGTTAAAAATGGTGCCCATTCATTTGAAAGTCAAGTATTGAGAGCAGAGACTACATTCAGTATCTCCTTTCAAAGTCATATTAAGACACCCCTGGTTTATACTTCTCCTCTCTTATAAGTGTAACTCTAGCTTCTCTCCCCACACGGCGCATAACTCTATTACCCCCCTCTCCAGTATCTAACATAATTATTTTGTTACTTAGGTGTCCCATAGGTGTGCCTAACCTTAACCCTGCCTAATGCCCAACCCTAACTCTGACTTTTCTCCTAACTCTTCCGTATCCGTTGCTCTCTAAACGGTCTAATTTCTTTTCAGGATTTGCGAGCACTGGAGAAAAATGTAAAAAGACGCTCACAAGTCAGCCCTGACCACTCACTTGTTAAGCTGGAGGTTGGTATTATACAATATACAAGAGCAGATTAATTTACTTTGCTCCAGGTAATGTGGAAGTAAAGAATTAGGTCATTTTGGAAGCCAAATTTACAATACTTTTACAGCTTAAAATAAATGTGCCGTGAGAATATGGAGATGACATGTTTATTTCCCTTAAAAAATATATACAGTATTACCCAGCTGTTATGTCGATCATTTGACTTCAGTATTGCTCTAGTCACACACCTGGGACAAACATGCAGACAGTGGAGTCCGAGGGGCTGAAACAAAAGGTGTAAATAAAACTGCAGCAAAAATGAGCTGTTTCATACAGCAACCAATCAGGATTCAGCTGATAAATGAAACAAGGGTGCTAATTGGTTTGTTTAGGGCAATTGCTCACTTTTGCTCGTGTTTTTTTTCCACCTGTCTTGGTAAATCAGACGCAGAGGGGAGGCAGAACACCTGACCATATACCTGTTGTATAAAAGTATATAAAGCTGGTCCTCACTTCTGATAACTGGATAATCTAGAAGCCTGTTTGCCTGTTGATAAAACGCCAAATGTTCCGGTCTGCGAAGGGCACAGAGCATGAAATTATTCTAAATTCTCTATATAGGAGACATTGGGTATATTCATAAAAGGAGTGCAGAGAGCACATGTAACGTTCACCGCCTTACTCAATTTATATAGCAAGTTACGCAAACAACGTAACTTATTGCCTCACTACTTCAGTAGTCCATATTACTTTTTTATTTTTAATAAAAAAAAATATCAGCAAGTCTCCCAAGCCTCTTTTAAACGCTTGTCCCTCATGCAGGCTGGTACTACCAGAACCAGCTTTGGGCTCCATCGCCTACACAGGAGTTGATTCCCACCTGGTGCTAAGAGAGTTTGCTTCAGCATGCGAGAGCTATGGGCCCCAAAGTCTGTCAAACTTGTGAAGACTTGTACTCTTGTGGTACTTTATTTTGTAGAAGTGGAAAGAGTGAGTCCTCCACAATTGGTGGTTCGGTTGTATCCACTTCAATTACTGACTTCCTTGCTTAAAAACAGAGAATATGCCACAGGAAAATCTGACAATTGGTTAAAGTGCATGTGAATTAATAACTCTTTGGTTTCAGAAGCTACGACTTATTTAAAAAAAAAATACAAATTAAATGTTATGCTATGTTCACAGTGTGACAACGGGACGACTGCATTGCAATGCGTAACATAGCCCTGCAGTGCACTACCTATGCAACATGTGCAGTGCAGTCTAATGACATCTCAATGCATTACATGCAGTGCATTACTGCGAAAAGCACATGTTAGCAATGACCGTAAAGCATACTTTTCATTGATTGTATACTTCACTGTATGCAATGCAACATGTGGATAACATTTCCATTCCATTGCGTTCCTGCTTTTACAGGGAATGCAGTGCAAGCCCACTGTGAACCGAGCCTTAATGTTATATTTGAGATTTCAATTACCTTTTTAACATTTTTCCTGACTAGTTTATGTATCAAAAGCAGCACCACCACGCCCTCACAGAATTTTGTCAGTAATAAATGTGAAACCAGGTTCCATATATCGGATTTCACTTTTTGCCATACTTGCAAAGAAGCGCATTTTGCTGCAGTGGCCAGGGCTGGCTGCAGATTAAAAAGAAAAGTACATAAAGGTTTACGTCCCAACGATCGACTTTTTCTTGGAGTTCGCAGCTCAACTCACACAGCCCTCAATTTAGTGCCTCACCAATTTTGCATCTATCAAGCTGTACCTGTATAAAAACAGTTGTTCATTGTCTCTTTGTTATGTGTTACAGAACCGGTACTGGGCATCTGTGGAGGCGGAGCTTCCTAACTGGGAGCTCTTTTTATTGGGAAAAGCTCATCAGCCTTTTGGGGTAAAGGAAAAAAAGCTGAATCTGAGACATTCACACACAATGGAGGCACCAAAGAAAAAGAGCTTACCTCCTTCTGGCTTCAGTCCAAACACTTTTCCAAGATAACAGAGATCCCCAGATGATCTTGTTGGCATATGAATCATGTTCTGTCTTGTCTGAGGGACATGGCAGCTTACACAGCGAGTTGTCTGCATTAGGAAAATCCAGGCCCGGATTTACCTCACAGGAGCCTATAGGCACAGATGTCCTGGCACCTCAGACTTCGCCCCCTACATGAACCTACAAACCCCAATGTCAGGGAATACGTGTACATAAACTAATTTCCATTTTGGCTGGTGAAAATCTAGTGTGTGTATGTAGCTTAAAGGGAAATCCTCCCTTCTTTATGAAATTACTGTGCTGCAAAAGTAATCTGCTGCACAGACCAGCAGGTATTGTGCTCGTTTTCAGCACCTTGTCTAATCCACCGACTGGCAGCAAACTCTCACTCTCCTATCAACATGGATACATTTAGGCCTCATTCACATTGCGTTCCGTTCGCGTGGCAGTCCGTGTTGAGCGGGTTTTGTGGCTTTTTTTTTGTGACTCCCGGCAATTAGCTGTGCGCTGTGTTTTTTTTTTTTTTTTCAATTGCTTCCCTAAGCGGCCGTCATTCAGGAAGTGAACTCTTTGAACCAGAAAAGAATAAATACAATGTATTTATTCTTAAAAACTCGAACGCAATCGGTGCACAGAGTGATTTTGTGAGCATTTCGCTTTTCTCCTATACCTTCCATTGAGGCGAAATCGCCTCAAAAATGGTCCACACACCACTTTACTGAACAAACAGCACCCGACCCGCGCTGATATGAACCTTCTCATAGGCATTCATTGCACAAGCGTTTGGGGGGCGTTTTTAAAAATAGCCCGCGCGTGAAAAAAGAA
The DNA here is from genome assembly GCF_040937935.1 of Hyperolius riggenbachi. Classification (NCBI taxonomy): domain Eukaryota; kingdom Metazoa; phylum Chordata; class Amphibia; order Anura; family Hyperoliidae; genus Hyperolius; species Hyperolius riggenbachi. Next base: position 183,886,299 of record NC_090654.1, read on the forward strand.
CGAAAACGTCTCCAGTGTGAACGAGCCCTCAAGAAGGCAAACTTCTGTTTTGCATAGTATTTTAGTAAGGAGGCTTTTTGATCTTTTACAGACCCTTACACAATTCACCATAAGCTTGCTGGGCAATCGGTGTCTCCTATCGAAAGTTTCTGCTGGAAACACTGTGAAATGATTGTCTTTTATATGCACATAAAACCAAGGTAAACAAAATGAAATTCCAGTCTCGTTCCAGCTCTAGGACCCCTGATGCATGTCTGTCTTCCTTGGCTTTCTTCAACAATAGCCGGTCCGTATCGGGTATCTGCTACTGCACAGACACAAGCTGCAAGCCAAGGGGGACAGAGCTAGCGCGCCGGCGCTGGGAAGCCACACTTTGGGGGTCCCAGCACTGCAATGAGATTGTGCAAGAGGACAGGGAAAGCCTCTTTAGGATCCAGAGGCTTCCCATCCTGAGGTAAGTTTCTAAAATTGAGCCATGCAAACCTCCCAGGTACCCGAGGCGACACGTGACATGATGAGATAAACATGTGTATGTACATTACAAAACATGAATAATCAGGCTGTTTTACTTGTTTTATTATGTTGAGTTAAAGGGATACTGTAGGGGGGTCGGGGGAAAATGAGTTGAACTTACTTGGGGCTTCTAATGGTCCCCCGCAGACTTGCTGATGTCACCAGGAGCGTACTGCGCAGGCACAGACCTTACTTGGCCTGTGCTATACACTCCTGGTGACATCAACGGGAGCGAGGACACGGCAATGCAGGCGCAGTGGTTTTCAGACTTTAAAGTCTGAAATTCCAGAAGTGAACCGGAGGCGGAGCCGGAGCATCGGGGAGTGGCTGCGCGGGCACAGGATGTCTGCGGGGGACCATTAGAAGCCCGGGGTCAGTTCAACTAATTTTCCCCCGACCCCCTACAGGATCCCTTTAATTTCTAGGCATGGAAGTGACAGCTTCTGTCTTGTCGGGAATATAGTAAACATCACTGATAAGCAAATTACAGACATAAAAGTTTTCCTGGTAGAATACAACTTCTGAGGGCAGGGAGAGATAAAATACATGAACTATTAACCTTTTCCTAACTCTGGGTCACTTAATAGGCTGCCACTGATTAGAGACAGGAAAACATTCAACCTACTTTGTAAATGTTTACTGTGGCACTGAAGCAAAATGTTTAAAGTGACACTTAGGGCTGGTTCACACTGCAAGAGCTTTTTCTAAGTGCTTGTGATTTGAAAAGCTCTTGCTAATGATATCCTATGTGTGTGTTCTCATCTGAGTGATGTGATTTTATAAAAAATCTCTCATAGCATTGAATTAGCAAAAGCTTTTCAAATTACTAGCGCTAAAGAAGCTCCTGTAGTGTGAACCAGGCCTTAAGCGAAAACAAAAAAAAACTTATGATATAATGAATTGTATGTGTAGTATGGATAATTGATAGAACATTAGTAGCAAAGAAAAGAGTCTCATATTTTTATTTTCAGTTATATATTGTATTTTTTATAACTGTCATTCTGTCATGTATGCAATTTACAAACCACACTCTGTATTTTAAACTATGAAACAGAGCAAAGCTAATGACCCTTTGAACTTCCCTGCAGTAAAACCTTATCGGAAGCTGCCTCTCACTGTTTCTTTGATGTGTAAGTGCTTCAGAAAGCAGCACTGTAGCCCAAGTTTGGTGGAAGAGCTCAGAGAAGCTCTTTTGCATAGGTAACATGTTAAGTTTCTTAACTCTTCCTGTCCTGGAAACAATATGAGACTCTTTTCTTTGCTATTAATGTTCTATTTCTTAGCTGTACTACACATACAATTCATTATATCATGCGTTTATTTTCACTTCAGATTCCCTTTAAATATAAAAGAAAACCATGGTATACTTTAAAAAAAAAGCCAGTTTTAGGACTAGGAGGACAAATATAGTTGTTTATCTCATCAGCTCATTTTCACCTTGGGTTCACTTTAACCGCTTCCAGACTGTGTTGGTAGAAATCTACGTCCTGCAGGTGGCTGTGTGGCTCTGGCAGGACGTAGACTTCGCTTTCCCTGCAGCGCACCACCGTCAATCTCCCTGCTTTGCACCCACCGCTGCTCACTTGCCCTGCCATCTATAAGACAGCAGATCTCTGTGAGCAGGTCAGTTCACCGCGGCTCGGAGCGCCAAAGCTGGGCACCGTCATAGCAGCAATGCTATGTTGCGCGCCCCATGTAATGATAATTCGGGGCTCTGGCGGTTGCCAGACCCTGAATTACATCTCCCTCTGAGTTGCGACAACTAGGATGGGTAGTAGTATTTAACGCCACCACGCAGTTTAGCGACAGCAGGGAGAGCCACCATTCAACTGCCAGACGCCGAGATGACCTGCATTTGTTTTCATTGGCTCTTGACTGCATGATCACTTTGAGCCAATCCCATTGGCTTACATTGATGGACAGGGTCAGGAGCCAATGAAAGTGGCTCCCGACCAGCTCACAGAGCTCTGTCATCAAAGAGACGACAGAAAGAGGGACCTGTGACGATGGGAGAGCGGCATAACCTGCGAGAGCGGAGGGCATGTGCGGGATTCATTGGTAAGTGCCGTTTTCTGGTACCAGAGTGCTGGTACGCAAGGGGTTAAATTACTAAAAAATGGACTTCTATTGCAAACATTTGCAACCCTCACCTAGGTTCTAAGTTATATGAAAGGATAGCAAGAACAGCTGAAAGATTTCTGAATTAGTGTTTGTACTATTGCAATCACATGTACACTCCTGCAGCTAGAACATTTTAATAAAATCTGGACGACTTGTGAATGACTAAAAAAAATCTCTCAGTAGGTGTTTGTATATGACTTAATTACACAACTGCTTGATCATGAACATAGCAACCCTTGCTATGCCCTCATATGACCCTGAAAAACGGTTTCCACTTAACAGTGAACAATTTTTAATAAATCCAGACAAGATTTGCCATATGACTTGAATACCAAGAGTCCAAGTTCCTCAGCCTCCATGCCTAGTGGCCACCTCCCCCCTTATAAAGTTCCCTGTTGTGTACTGGCCCTCTCCCTCCCCTCTATACAGTTCCCTGGTGTCTAGTGGCCCCCTCCCTTCCCTATACAGTTACCTGGTGGCTAGTGTCCCCCTGTCCCCCATATGGCCTTATTGTTGATCTAGGGCTTCACCTCCAAAATAGCTTCCCTGGTGGTCGGGAGTGGGCTAAACATAATGCAAACTTAGGGAAACCACTTGTGGGCCAAATGTGATGGCTGCAGAGGCCAGATTTGGCCCGCGGGCCAGAGTTTGATATGGATGAACTAGAGCAGGCATGGGCAAACTCGGCCCTCCAGCTGTTACAGAACTACAAGTCCCACAATGCATTGCATGAGTCTGACAGCCAGAGTCACGACTCATAAAGGCAAATGCATTGTGGGACTTGTAGTTCCGTAACAGCTGGAGGGCCGAGTTTGCCCATGCCTGATCTAGAGGGTAGTTGGAGACATTAGAGATGGAGACACAGGTTAGCGGATGAGATGGTGAGCCTTTAATACTACCTATATCAAATTATAGGCTTGTCATTTATGTATTTATAAAGAATTTTTAATTCAGGTCTGTTGTCTATAGTGACAGTAATAAGAGGTGGAATGGAAACTGCTATCAGGGATACTAAGCTTAACTTTACCTATTAATTTCAATTACTGTAAGCTGACTTACTTCTTCTCACAGCATGGTTCCACTATTAGGGCAGATTACATACCCACATTGTTCTTATATTACAGAAAACATTCACATTTGAAAGGTAAAATTATATTTTCAACTTGAATTATTCCACTAGACCCATCAAGTGTATTCCTAAATTAGTGATATTATGTCGGGCTTTTCATGAAGAAGTGTTTTTTTCCATCCAGCCTTATTTTATCATATGCAAATTCTTTGATTTTATTTAATAATCACACTATATATACTTGTATAGATCCATGTAATGTACCTATCTCTGCCACACATCACAGATTGCTTCATGCTAATCGGAGCTCAGTTGCAGCGATTACACTGTGAGTTTGATTAACACAGGCTTAAATGGACTTATCAGAACTGTTCATTAATTCCTTGATGGCCACCAGATGTCATTGTAGCATTCAGTAGATTATAACAGAAACATTTGTTAAGCCAAATAACTGTTGATTAAACACATACTAATAGTGTCTACCAAATGGAAGGAAATCTAGAAAGAAGCAGGGGAACAGCTTTAACTGCAGTGTCAAATTAAGAAAAATCAGAAAGGAATGGATACAGAAAAAGAAAAAAACAGACTCTGTAATTGGTTATTTGTGATGCACTAAATCTAATGACAGACAAGAAAATGGCACCCTCTATGGATCAGGGTCCCTAATGCTGGGAAGACACAATGCAATATCCATCCGATTGGCAGGAATTGGGCGATTATTTCCGACATGTCCAATCTGTTTCTGATCGAGAAAGGGATCGATTTTGAGAAGTTTTCGGAAAATCGTTCCCTTTATTGACTGGGAGCAGTTTGGACATGTACACATGCTACAACTTCCTGTCGATCACCCGTTGTTCGGTCAGTAAATTGCATAGTGTGTTCCCAGCATTAGTTGATCCCAGCGTTAGTTGACCCTGCATTTATAGCATGAATTGATCCTGACATGTAGGCCATTAAAAGCTACCAAAATGGCTATTTAGGTAGCATTTAGGATTCTACAGAAATCTGATATTTCAGTGGACACTCTGTAGGTCATTCATGAAAGCTACTTGTAAGATCTGAGGAGGCTGAGATAGCAAGTCCTTAAGATGCAGGTCACAGGACATTTGAGGCAGGGACTCCTGGAGTGGCTTCTACAGAACTGGATCTCCCACCTTCTCCTTGTTTTTGTTTTGTTTTTTTTGTTGTTGTAAAGGTGGTCATTCTCAAAGTGGATCACTGCCTGGTGCATTGCTGTGATCCACTGTAGAGTCACATTAACACCTAGCAGAGGATTCCATCCTAATTTTACTACCAACATGATGTTTCACACATGTATGAAGTACAAGTTTCTGGAAGCGCTCAGAGTCTATATTGTCCAAGCGTTATAAATAGTCCTTATCTTCCCTTCAGTACATATAATCCTCTCACCAGATGTTGTTGCTAATTAGGTTATAGATCAGGCACGGACAAACTCGGCCCTCCAGCTGTTATGGAACTACAAGTCCCACAATGCATTTGCCTTTATGAGTCATGACTGTGGCTGTCAGACTCCTGCAATGCATTGTGGGACTTGTAGTTCCGTAACAGCTGGAGGGCCGAGTTTGCCCATGCCTGTTATAGATCAGCAATGACAGCATTGGTTGATATCTCAATCTTCACCGGAATCCACGCTCTCCAAGATACGTATTACCTCAAAGGAATATATATGGAACAAAACATAGCGTAATACTGTCACATATATTGTGATAATCACCGTGCACTAACACACTGTGTATGCTTCCACCTCACGCCTATGAACAAAATGTACGCTCACCAGATATTTATGCTGACCACATGGACCAGCCAGTGCGCTTGTAATTGATTGATCTCTCCTATAGATGTGCACGCGTTGACCTCACTCCTCTGCGAAGTATCCAAATTGCTATAAACTCAAATCAGTAAAACAACATAGCGTAATCCAGTACACGGAATATGAGTCCACTCCTTCACCTCAGTGCAAACAGCAAACCACCAGTGCTCCTAGACATGCAAATAGTACCAAGTTGCGCTCACCGCATATAATGGCTGACCTCAAGATGACCAGCAATGGCGTTTGTATAATCTTCTATAGACGTTACCATATACACAATCCAGTATCCTCCTTGAACTCAAACAGACATTTTGCATAGCGTAATACTGTTCTATTTATATAAAAGTTTAAAAAAATTGCACTCACAAAGATAAAGTTGATATGCGCATATCTCACGTAAAATTCCAGGCTGCAGCTTGTACATGCGTCTAACCCGTCTGCCGGAAGCCACGCCGTTTTTAAAGTTTTTTAAAACTTTTATATAAATAAAACAGTATTACACTATGCAAAATGTCTGTTTGAGTTCAAGGAGGATACTGGATTGTGTATATGGTAACGTCTATAGAAGATTATACAAACGCCATACAAACGCTATTGCTGGTCATCTTGAGGTCAGCCATTATATGCGGTGAGCGCAACTTGGTACTATTTGCATGTCTAGGAGCACTGGTGGTTTGCTGTTTGCACTGAGGTGAAGGAGTGGACTCATATTCCGTATACTGGATTACGCTATGTTGTTTTACTGATTTGAGTTTATAGCAATTTGGATACTTCGCAGAGGAGTGAGGTCAACGCGTGCACGTCTATAGGAGAGATCAATCAATTACAAGCGCACTGGCTGGTCCATGTGGTCAGCATAAATATCTGGTGAGCGTACATTTTGTTCATAGGCGTGAGGTGGAAGCATACACAGTGTGTTAGTGCACGGTGATTATCACAATATATGTGACAGTATTACGCTATGTTTTGTTTGTCAAGAGGTAGCGCTCAAGGTGCGTATCACCTATAAAGGATGTCATCAAATCAAATATGTTCAGCTTATACTACATATGACAGGTACAAGCCTAAATATAAACACTTTGGCACTCAAAGTCCATGCAAGGTTATTAGCAAGGTAATAACTAAAAGTCCATGTACACAGGCCCTAAAATTTAAAACTTGGACTAGATCACTGGTTTCTTCTCCATAGGTACACACAGCACACTAAAAGTAGATTCTTCAAATTGTGGACCCTCCACCAACACCCTTTGTGGTCCACTCACCGCTGTATTAGACCAACCAATGGTCTATATGCACATTGGGACCGTTCCCGGGTCGTCCCCCACCTCTCGATCAAATGCAGTGTGTCTTTAATCCAAACAGACCTCTTCATATACGATGCAGCCTTCTAGCTAAAAAACTTAGTGAAGAGAACTCCACATAGCGTAATACTGCTTAAAAATGTTTATTTAATAAAATGCAATTGCACTCACATGTTTGTAGATAAAATCAGCGCATAGAGTGATTTATAAACGGGCTCTCCCCCGTTCAGGTGGCCAGGCTGGCAGGCTCCTCAGAGTGGATCCCCTCTATTTCCGCCGCGCGGTCAGAAGAAAAACGGACGCCACACGTGCCTCCTCGCCGCCGCTCACCCTGTGATTGTGTTGCCCAGTTTCCGCATCAGACTCCGCCCTATCGATTTCGTCACCAAGTGACTCATCAGGGGCATGGAGTCTGATGCGTCCCAGGCCTTTTTGAACTAATGGAGCGCTTCCCACGCATGCTCCATACATACACTATGGACGCCTGCCAATCTGCCGCCATCTAGTGGATAAAATTAGTATAACGCTAAAAAACAAAACAAAATAAATACCTAGCAGACCTCGCAGAGTAAGCTGTTACATTTCTATGTAACCACATTCCTCATATTTATGCAATTCCCTCCCCTCCCTCACTAAATTCACATCCTACCATCACACAGGTTGTTCCCAAAATTTACTACCAACAGCACATCAAATCCCCAACCACAAATTACAATTCATGTGTGTTCATGCGTTCCTGCCCCCACTCCATACCCTATATAAGTGAACCCCCTACCTTCCTTCATCCCACCACCCCCCTTTTTCCATTTAACCCTAAATTCCATTACCCCCATCATCCCCTTACATATATTAGGGATCAGAGGTCATGAACACATACCCACACATTTACATACCACAGGGACATAGTTCCAAGCTCTTTTAAAGCTACAGCATATCATATTTGCATACATATAACCCCTTACCCCACCTTGGGTTCATTCTCTGAGTGCCCTTCATTCCCCCCTCTTCTCTCACACCCCTTCATTTGGATCATTTCACCCCATCTGGAACATTTCTCTAGACAAAGTTTTGCCATCAGTGGGATCAGGGTGCATGCGCACACATCACACCCCTAATCCCCCAAAAAGCATACCAGATCGATATCTATATTGAGGCCATCCGGTCTCAATGTCCCCATCCGGTGGATCCACTTGGTTTCCTCCTGTGAGACCCTTTTGAGTTTATTACACCCCCTCCAGTTGGGAATAATTTTCTGTAACGCACAAAAAGATAACTCCCTGGGGTTACAGTTATGGTGGCTACTAAAATGGGCTGAAACTCCGTGATTGGGGTATCCCTTCACAATGTTGCGAATATGCTCCCCCATCCGCTCCTTTAAGGTGCGTGTGGTTCTCCCGATATACTGCCATCCACATTTGCACCAGGCAAGGTATACAACAAATCTATCATTACAGGTAATGAATTCTTGAATTTTAAAGCTTTTTCCATTGCTGAAGGATGTCACCCTATCAGTTTTTTGACCTACAGCCTCCCTGCAGGCTTTACAGCTCCTACACGGGAAGAAACCCGCTGTTTGCCATCCCTGCATGCGTGGTACCTTCTTAGGCTCCACACAGCTTGGTGCAAGGATTTGTTTTAAATTTTGTGCTTTTCTATAAATGAATTTTGGTTGGGTTGGGATAATACTCCTCAATGTTAGATCTGTTTCCAAAATGCCCCAGTGCTGCTTGATGATATTCTGGAGCTGTTTGTATTGAGTGTTATACCCTGTAATGAAGGCCAGATCATACTCACCCTTAGTCTCTTCCACTCGCTTATCCATCAAAAGTGTTTTTCTATCCAGGTTTCCCACCCTTTCAATTTCTCTATCCAGCTCTTCTTCATAGTATCCCTTTTCCATAAATCTATTTTTCAGAAGTTCCGCCTGCCTATAGTAATCATATGTGTTTGTGCAATTTCGTTTCATCCTTAGAAATTGTCCCCTAGGTATCCCTCTGATCCAGGCTGTAGTAGGGACACTGTGAGCGCTATCCTCTTTATACAAGTTTGAATTTATCTGAGAGGAGCGAACCAGTCTTTTTCCAATCGTTTGGTATAGCATTTTGTGTGATTTTCCTCAATTTTTCCCTATTTTGTTTGCTGAGGCACACACTAAGAGAACGGATTCTTCCCCCCTATTCTTCGACTCCCACCTTATTAAAGGGGTGAGGGGAGACACCCATAGCACTATACACTGGCAACTCTGTCAGATAATAAGATGCATTTGAATTAAGAGCTCGGAGAATTGTCAACTTGGATGAGGTTTTTGTTGACAGTGGGGAGATAGGAGGGACTATGGAGCAGGAGTTTAAAAAACTTCAAAATGTCATGATAAAAGAACAAAGTACATGGTGGGACCTAGCCGCTCTCACAAAGTATGAGAAGCAGAAAAAATTCCAAAGGGACGCAGACGCAACAAGGAAAAAAGAAATATATAGATGGCAGATAAAGAAAAAAGAGGAAATAAAAGCTGCAGAACTTTTGGCCAAATCAGAGGAGAACAGACAGCAGAAACAGAAAGTGCAGGTAGAGGAGCAGGCAATTGAGCAGAGGGTAGGCCCTAAATCTGGATATACACAACCTGGATATACACAAAATGGTGAAATGGGGGTGAGTTATGGTTATTATGGGGGGGAGGGAAGAGGGGGGTGGGGGAATGGGAATCGGGGTTGGGGACAGAATAGGGGTGGAGTGAGAAGTCCCAACCAAGTAGGCAATAGAGGGCAAGGGAGGGGATACAGAAATGATTTTCACAACCAATTTAATGTACCCACATTCAACCGCTATGACCCAATCAGACAGCAGAAGCAAATGGAGCCTTTTTTAGAGATGGCTCCGAGATATGGGGAGAGGGAATGGAGACAGGACGGGGCAGGATATGCACCACAATACGGAAAAAGAGAGCAAGACGAGGCACAAGGGGTGGGAAGAGGGGCAAAGCGGATGAGGCAGTGACAGGGGAAGGGGTGTTTAACATTAGTGGCATTGATCTAAACCAAAAAGAACTACAATTACTGGATAGGGGTCTGAAACATGCACCTAGGCAAGGTATGGACAAGTTTTCCACATACATTGACATAAATAAATTTGCGCGGAAATTGCACTTGAAAAAATATTTCGCAGGTCGAACTAATTGAAACTTTACTACTATGCAACCTGAGAAATATGTGCATACAAATCTGCGCATGAAATCCACATTTAATCCACAAGATACAAATTATAATGCAATTGAATGCAATTGAAGTGTTTAAGAATATGGTTATTAAGGACATGAATAAGATCCCGGAACAAAAGAATGGGCATACAAGGGAAATGGCTAGGGACATGCTGGAGGGTAAAGGACTGGTGGTGAGACCCGCGGATAAGGGAGGGGGGGTGGTGGTCTTAAATAAATCTCAATATAAAACTGAACTAGATAGATTGGTGGGTGATAAAGAAGCATACACCCTGTTAAAAGGAGACCCAACAGGAAAATATATGACAGAATTGAGGGAGATACTCAGGGAGGGGATGGATAGGGGATTAATTACGGATGAAGAATTTAAATTTATTGTTCCAGATGTACCACGGATACCCATCATATATCAAGTCCCTAAAATGCATAAAAATAAAAAGGATCCTCCAGGGCGTCCCATAATTAGTGGGATAGGGTCAGTGACCCATAGATTGGGGCAATATTTGGATGAATTTCTTAAACCAATGGTGGAGGGGTTGCCCAATGTACTGAAGGACACCAAACATATGTTGCAAGTAATAGAAGGGGAAACTTTAAATGATTCAGAGGTTATGGTGACAATGGATGTCTCCTCTCTGTATACTAATATAAAACATGAGTTGGGTTTGGAGGCGGTTGACTTCTTTTTTAAAAAAGAGGATAAAATAAAAGATGAGCAAAGGACGTATATATTGAGGCTACTTAAATTTGCCCTGGAACGGAACTATTTTTGGCATGATGGGAACTTCTATAATCAGACAAAGGGATGCGCCATGGGGGCAAGCTATGCCCCAAGTCTCGCAAACCTTTTTATGGGTAAGTGGGAGCTGTCCATCTTAGGGGAGGGAAACAGCCCGGTCAGGCTGTGGCGCAGATTTATAGACGACCTTTTCTTCATATGGGGGGGAGGGCAGGAATCTCTAGGTTCATATGTGGATTGTCTTAACAGCAATGACCTGGGTATCTCCCTCACTATGCAATCGAGTAAGGACCTTATCCAGTTCCTGGATTTGGAGATAGTGAGAGAAGGTAATATAATGGGAACGAGAAGCTATTTTAAGGACACTGACAGGAACGGATATATATCTGTGGACAGTTGCCACCACCCGGCCTGGATCAGAGGGATACCTAGGGGACAATTTCTAAGGATGAAACGAAATTGCACAAACACATATGATTACTATAGGCAGGCGGAACTTCTGAAAAATAGATTTATGGAAAAGGGATACTATGAAGAAGAGCTGGATAGAGAAATTGAAAGGGTGGGAAACCTGGATAGAAAAACACTTTTGATGGATAAGCGAGTGGAAGAGACTAAGGGTGAGTATGATCTGGCCTTCATTACAGGGTATAACACTCAATACAAACAGCTCCAGAATATCATCAAGCAGCACTGGGGCATTTTGGAAACAGATCTAACATTGAGGAGTATTATCCCAACCCAACCAAAATTCATTTATAGAAAAGCACAAAATTTAAAACAAATCCTTGCACCAAGCTGTGTGGAGCCTAAGAAGGTACCACGCATGCAGGGATGGCAAACAGCGGGTTTCTTCCCGTGTAGGAGCTGTAAAGCCTGCAGGGAGGCTGTAGGTCAAAAAACTGATAGGGTGACATCCTTCAGCAATGGAAAAAGCTTTAAAATTCAAGAATTCATTACCTGTAATGATAGATTTGTTGTATACCTTGCCTGGTGCAAATGTGGATGGCAGTATATCGGGAGAACCACACGCACCTTAAAGGAGCGGATGGGGGAGCATATTCGCAACATTGTGAAGGGATACCCCAATCACGGAGTTTCAGCCCATTTTAGTAGCCACCATAACTGTAACCCCAGGGAGTTATCTTTTTGTGCGTTACAGAAAATTATTCCCAACTGGAGGGGGTGTAATAAACTCAAAAGGGTCTCACAGGAGGAAACCAAGTGGATCCACCGGATGGGGACATTGAGACCGGATGGCCTCAATATAGATATCGATCTGGTATGCTTTTTGGGGGATTAGGGGTGTGATGTGTGCGCATGCACCCTGATCCCACTGATGGCAAAACTTTGTCTAGAGAAATGTTCCAGATGGGGTGAAATGATCCAAATGAAGGGGTGTGAGAGAAGAGGGGGGAATGAAGGGCACTCAGAGAATGAACCCAAGGTGGGGTAAGGGGTTATATGTATGCAAATATGATATGCTGTAGCTTTAAAAGAGCTTGGAACTATGTCCCTGTGGTATGTAAATGTGTGGGTATGTGTTCATGACCTCTGATCCCTAATATATGTAAGGGGATGATGGGGGTAATGGAATTTAGGGTTAAATGGAAAAAGGGGGGTGGTGGGATGAAGGAAGGTAGGGGGTTCACTTATATAGGGTATGGAGTGGGGGCAGGAACGCATGAACACACATGAATTGTAATTTGTGGTTGGGGATTTGATGTGCTGTTGGTAGTAAATTTTGGGAACAACCTGTGTGATGGTAGGATGTGAATTTAGTGAGGGAGGGGAGGGAATTGCATAAATATGAGGAATGTGGTTACATAGAAATGTAACAGCTTACTCTGCGAGGTCTGCTAGGTATTTATTTTGTTTTGTTTTTTAGCGTTATACTAATTTTATCCACTAGATGGCGGCAGATTGGCAGGCGTCCATAGTGTATGTATGGAGCATGCGTGGGAAGCGCTCCATTAGTTCAAAAAGGCCTGGGACGCATCAGACTCCATGCCCCTGATGAGTCACTTGGTGACAAAATCGATAGGGCGGAGTCTGATGCGGAAACTGGGCAACACAATCACAGGGTGAGCGGCGGCGAGGAGGCACGTGTGGCGTCCGTTTTTCTTCCGACCGCGCGGCGGAAATAGAGGGGATCCACTCTGAGGAGCCTGCCAGCCTGGCCACCTGAACGGGGGAGAGCCCATTTATAAATCACTCTATGCGCTGATTTTATCTACAAACATGTGAGTGCAATTGCATTTTATTAAATAAACATTTTTAAGCAGTATTACGCTATGTGGAGTTCTCTTCACTAAGTTTTTTAGCTAGAAGGCTGCATCGTATATGAAGAGGTCTGTTTGGATTAAAGACACACTGCATTTGATCGAGAGGTGGGGGACGACCCGGGAACGGTCCCAATGTGCATATAGACCATTGGTTGGTCTAATACAGCGGTGAGTGGACCACAAAGGGTGTTGGTGGAGGGTCCACAATTTGAAGAATCTACTTTTAGTGTGCTGTGTGTACCTATGGAGAAGAAACCAGTGATCTAGTCCAAGTTTTAAATTTTAGGGCCTGTGTACATGGACTTTTAGTTATTACCTTGCTAATAACCTTGCATGGACTTTGAGTGCCAAAGTGTTTATATTTAGGCTTGTACCTGTCATATGTAGTATAAGCTGAACATATTTGATTTGATGACATCCTTTATAGGTGATACGCACCTTGAGCGCTACCTCTTGACAAACAGAATTTTATAGAATAGAGGAGGCGATCGGGTGTTGCTATCAGGTGCTGAGTAGGGACACTGTGAGCGCTATCCTCTTTATACAAATTACGCTATGTTTTGTTCCATATATATTACTTTGAGGTAATACGTATCTTGGAGAACGTGGATTCCGGTGAAGATTGAGATATCAACCAATGCTGTCATTGCTGATCTATAACATAATCAGCAACAACATCTGGTGAGAGGATTATATGTACTGAAGGGAAGATAAGGACTATTTATAACGCTTGGATTATATAGACTCTGATAGAGAGCGCTTCCAGAAACTTGTACTTCATATTTAATTAGGGTGCTTATACCCCCCATATCTGAAGCGATTCAGATCTATCAAACGGGAGTGTTATATCTGGGGCAGGTCTGCCCAGGGAGGAACGCTCTATCCACTGTACATAAGGTTTCACACATGTATGCAGGGCTGGATGTACCATAAGGCACTGTAGGCAAGTGCCTACAGGCGCCTGGTGATGGAAAGGTGGCTCACTACCCTCCCCAAGAACCTCCCTCCCTCCCTGCAGAGTCCTGATGAGAGTATAATTGAGGGGTTATTCACCCTGCTATCAACATTTCACTGACAAGATCTCCCTTCAGTCAGGGGCACCTCTTGCTGCTTAATACTGTGGTTCCACTAGCTACCTAATACTTGTGAGCACCTCTAGCTACTTAATACTGAGGAGCTCTGCCTACCTAGTACTAATAGACACCTGTAGCTACCTATCACGGACAAGGGAAGTAAGGGAGAAGTGACAGCAGGGACAGCGAGCACACTTGCGGTGTAGTTCGGTGGGGGTTTGTAGGTTCATGAAGGGTGAAGTCTAAGGTGCCAGGACATGTGTGCCTACTGGCTCCTGTGAAATAAATCCGGGCCTGCATGTATGCAATATTATCTTTTACAGACACTGGAGATATTTCAGTTATACCTGTAGTCCATTGTGTTAAGTCACTCATTGGGTTTTTAACAGCGCAAGTCCTGCTCCCTGCCTTACACTCCTACTCCTACAATGAAGAGGAGAAATCGGTGGTTATTGTGACAAGGTGGCTCTACCACATGACATGGCTCCACCACCTTGATCTGCATATGACAGTAATGGGAGGATTAGTGGCATTAGATGTTTTAAGTTTAGTTTTCATTTTAAGTTAATTTTTTATTTCATTTTGTATAGTCTTATACATAAATAAAGAAAACTGACCGAATCCCTACTAGGAAATATTTTCTATCCAGAGTTGTGTCTGAACAGTTAAAAACATCCACCCTAATAGTTTTGGAAATGCAATTCTAATCTCTTAACTTTTACAGGGGTGTGATTGTTGCTGCCATTATTCATTTCCACCAATTCTTGTCAAGTCTGAGTATTACACAGGATGATGCAGTATTGTGTGGGGCTGGCCTATCATTTATTAACCTCCCTACTGTTCTTCCTTATGGGAGTGAGTTGTGCCCCAAATATGGGGACTACATCCAGAGAACCAGAAGCCAACATAGGAGCAGTGTTGCATCACCTAAGAAATATTGTATTTGAGTATATCAGGGGAGTTTCAGGGTGATGGAGGCTATTGTTAGGCCTTGTTCACACTATACGCGCTGCTGTGCACATTTCGGCAGCGCGTTTGGTGACAAATAAGCAAGAACATCAGAAGTGCATAGACAGCACTTCTTACGTTCAGACTATGAATGGGATCAGCAGAGCAACGCACGGCGTGTGCTTACGTTCCAAACACATAGCCATCTGCATTGCCTAATGTGAACGAGGTATGGTGTGTGCACAATACGCATTGCCAAAATGCGCACAGCAGCGCGTATAGTGTGAACGAGGCCTTGGAAAGCCAAGCAACAGCCATGTTGTCTTGTATTCTTACAGCTAAAAAAACAACCCTTTTGCTTACTAACACTGTTGAATAAATGACAAGTATTTGTGAAGCAGAACAACACTCAGGGCCAGTTCTCTCATGAAGCAAGGTGAAAAATTTGCATCAGGTGCAGAGATTTCAGGAGCAGAATTGTTGTACTGTATGTACCTTCCTGAGAAGGAATGGAGTGGATAAGGGTGAGAAGTTTATTTGTCACAAACTGACAGCCAGCCAGTGTGCTATTTTGTTGAGCTGCACCATGTCATGTGAGAACATTAAATGAAGCAGAGTAAATTGTCGGGTGCTGTGCGATCATTCCAAATTGAGGGGGGGGGGGGGGGGGCACATCCTCACAAGTTTGCCTCAGGCAGCACAAAGTCTAGAACTGGCCCTGACAATTCTCAGCTAATACCATTGGCTAAAATAATAGCACTTGAGGTTCAGACTGGAAAAGAAAAGCCTGTTTATGTGACTGACATCTGGGCATTCCGTTCATGTTGTACACAATGAAAGGTATTAAAAAAATGACATACAGAGTATTCACTGCCAAAGTGCCAGTGTACAGGGTTATTGCTGTTACGAGTCCCAGAAACAGCTATTAATGATTCAGTAACAATGTGTACACTATTAAGAGACTCCACGCAGATGTGAACTAAGGATTTGTGATATGTTGCCGTTGAAGCTGTATAAAGTTCTTCACTCTGTAAACATGTATTCCCCTCCCCCCTTTTTAAATATGCTCCTCAGAGATTTTGAGGTCTTATCACACTAGTTTGGTGCATTTAGCTATGGTGGTTTATGGTAGAGTCCAGGAATTAGAATTTTTCCCGCATTAACTTCAGTGGTGTTTGGATTGAAGACCTACCAAACTTTGGGATCAGTTCAGCCAAACTGCCCTCAAACCAAATATAGGCAAATTGAAACAACACTTATTGATGAAATTCACCTACCTACCAAAAGAATTGTAATTCTGTCCAACTAGACCAGTGATGTTGATGATTCTAGAAAGTCCAGCCAACATTTCAGACCTGACCTTATGGGTACCCCAGTGGTGAACATATATATATATATATATATATATATATATATATATATATATATATATATATATAAAATGCAGACTGGATTGTGCAGAGCTCATGAGTAATCGTGATCTTTCCTTCTTTTCAGAAGCTCATAGTGTAAGGTAAACAACACTGATCTATCCTTTACTCTCTTTAGTCTGAAGCCTCGTGCACAGTAGATGTTTTCGGCCTAAGCGGACAGTAGGGTCTGTCTCTACCAAAAATCTAGCGTGTGTACAGAGGCCCTGATCCTCCCCATTGCATCATGGAGCGATCTGGAGTGGGGAATCATCTGAGTGCAAGCCAAGAGCATTGTTCTCCTCCTAACCTTTTCCACTTTGCCATATGCTGCCCATCTTCCCTTCTTCCCATCCCATTGCAACAGAAGCCTTTAAGCTAATGACACATATCAAAATGTCGCCTGATTGATGTCCCGATCAATACCCATGCCTGTGTATGAAATTTGAGCATGCTGCTGTTCAGGATATTACAGGAAACAAATGTAGGTATTTGTACTAGCTGTATAAAAAATTATATTTTAAGCGTGTATGCTGTGTCTTGATTAGATGGGGACTCTTTATGGTTATCTAGAGTTAAGCATTAACTTTTTAGTGTTTACCAGTGTTTGCTGAATTGCTTCCATTTCACTCCTTCAAAGCCCTTTCACACAGGGTAAATTTACCCCCCCCCCCCCCCCGCAGCCCAATGTTACTTTATAAGGGAGTTTACTCTCCCCATGTTGCGGTATGCTGCACAGAAAGTGCCCTATCTAATGGACTTCAATACCTATGTTACCGATCTGCGTTGGGCCTGAAGTCATGTAACACTGTGGTAACGAGTAGGGCTGCTCAAATCCGGATCCGGGAGATATCCAGATATTTGCTGTCCGGAGATCTCCCAGTAAGGGTGGGGGGGTCAATCTTACCTGTCTGACGTCTTCTACGTCAGTCCCTCAGCGCCTCCCACGATGCGCTCCACGCGCGTCACGGGATTACAAACACTTCCTCCTTCAACCCGGTAGGAGGAAGTGTTTGTAATCACGTGAACACCGCTTGGACCGCATCGTGGGAGGAGCAGAGGGACGGACCGAAGAAGACATCAGACAGGTAAGATTGACCCCGCCCACCCCGCACAGGTAACTGAGAGATATCCGGATAGAACTATCCGGATGTCTCCCGGATCCGGATTTGAGCAGCCCTGGTAACGAGTGTACTTTTAAAAAAAACCTGCCGCAGTTATCTGAGTCCCACATGCTCGGAAGCGTATTTTAAAAATATGCTTCTGCGCACATACTAACGCGGTAATCCCTGAAAGCCTTTTTTTGGCGGTGCGGTCACCAGACCACCAAGCTACAGTGTAAAGCCGGCCTTAGCCTCACACCCCATACCTGCTGAACTCCTAATCTCCCCATACCACCGCCTCCCCCCTTTTCTTTTTTTTGCAGAAGCAAAATAGCACTTTTCACTGGGACATTTTCACTTTTTTGCATTACTGACCTGATATAAGTTGACCATGAATGGGTTGCCTAGCCCTCCTCCCCTGCCTCATGCCCTCATGATTACACACACAAAAGGAGCTGACCAGCCCCCTGCTATGCACATCCATTTGAAACTTGCAAAGGGCGGGTGCAATCTGTAGGTGGGCGTGGTCACATCCCATGATGTTTGCTGAGCGCTTCGATTGGTCCTGGCCACCAAGCACTTCTGAATCAGTGTGCACGCTGCATAGCCAGTGATTCATGGCAGTGTGAGCTCATAAGACACTGGATAATTGTGTGGTGCCGGTACCTGTGTGAGTGTGCGAGAGGGAGATTGTGTTGAACGGTCTGTGTAGTGGTTGTGCAGCACTCCGAATGCTTTTACTAGGTTTTTATCCAGTAAGGTTTGCTTTTGAATATTGAATAAAGAATGCATTTATACTTTCTCTAGCCCACTGAGTGATGGCACTTTATGTTAACGTTAGAACATTTTCACTCATCTCCACTGTTAGTGTTCTGACAGTATGGTTATGTGATGATTCCTGGTAGTTGTGCTTCCAACCGCCTAGGTCCTGTAATGGGAGAGACCAGGAGCCCTATGGTGCAATATCGCTAGGTGAAGTTGGTAAGAGTAGAGTCATTTAATATACTCACAAGGGTGGGTTGCAATCTTGCAACCATGGACAGCGCCTACGGGACATTAACTCTTCCCGTTCGGTATCCTAGATCCGCTAGGCAGGTTTTGGTCGGTCACTCTCCTTAGGTATTTGGACATGTTGTGTACAATATACTACCTTGAAGGGTTAGGCTATGACTAAGAAAACTTGTAGGAGACACCCAAAATATACAGTATCTTAAAGCGGATCCGAGATGATAAACTAACTATAACAAGTAACTTGTCTATAGCTTATCTAAAGTTTACACAGCAAATCTAGCTGCAAACAGCTTTAATAGAATATGATTATTTCTTCCTGTGATACAATGATAGCAGCCATGTTTGTAAACATTACACAGAGGCAGGCTTATTTGCATCTTGAGCACTCAGCCTGTGAAAAAAACCTAATCCCCCTCCTCCTCCTCCCTCCTCCCATCTGCCTCTGAAATCTCTGGCTAGTAATACCTCCCCCCTCCTCCTGCCCAGACTGAGCTCCCATGAGCCCTTGCTACTGCCTGAAAATGCCTTGGCTCTCTGAAACCCTGTGGGCGTGGCTTGTTTGCTTTATAGGGAATTTGAGTATTAAAACAAAAAAGTATTAAGCTTGAGGAATGCCCTATAAACAATAGGAAAGGAACACAATTATGCAATGAGTAAAAGTTCATCTCGGATCCACTTTAACTTTACAAATCACATGGATAGAAATAATTTTAATGAATTGCATCATTAACCACTTCAGCACCACAGGGTTTTTTGCTTAAAAACCAGAGCAATTTTCACATTTCAGCGCTCCTCCCATTCATTCACCAATAACTTTATTGCTACTCATCAGATGTAAATGGTCTATATCTTGTTTTTTTTGCCACAAATTATGCTTTGTGAGGGTGATATTTGCTTTTAGTAATTTATGTTATTATCTGTGCATTTTAAAGGGAAAAATGAGAAAAAAAAAGAAAAAATACACTATTTCTCCATTTCCATCCACTATAGTTTTCAAATAAACAATGTTACCATAGGTAAAACACACACATTGTATTTGCTAATTTGTCCTGGTTATCTCAACATTTAAATAATGTTCCTAGTACAATGTATGGCGAAAATATATTAGTTTCTGGTTTGTGTTTTTTGTTTTCTCATTGTACTCTATCAGTAATTAAAAGCCCTTTTCTTCATGATTAACAGTAATACACTCTCATGGCATACATATTTTAAAAGCTAAGTCCCTAGGGTAACTATGTATTCTCTTTTCAATGCTGTCACTTTTGTTGTTTTTACAAGTATTTATTTGGGGGTATAGAGTACATGAAAATAACAGTTTTATTGCTTTTCATTCAGTTTTCCGGTAAAAAAAAATCACATGACTTATCCCTCAGTTGTCAAACACCACAAAATCTATTCTCTCACTTGTCACGGTTAAAATGATACCCTATATACATAATCAGATAGCTTATTGGGCATACAGCACACTGTTTACCACAAGTACGCCTATCTACTCCCCTGAGCCCCAGGTAAAGTTCTGTGGGGAGTAGATAAGCGTAGCAAGGGTTTCAAAGTGGTTAAGATTATTTCTACTCATGTGGTTTGTTCATTGGTGGTGGTAAGATCTAATCATTCCTATACCTTATCATTTAAAGTTAAGATATATTGTTAGTGCCACCTCCAAATTTTCTTACAGTATGGTGGCTGATTTATGCTTTGGCGCCCTACAGTCCCAGGTTTTAATTTCGGCCAGGATTCTATATGCATGGAGCTGGCATGTTTTCATGCATTTTCATGTGTTTTCCCCTTCACACAACATACTGGTAGACTGGTTTTTACTTTGCCACAAAATTGACGCTTGACTCTGATAAGTACATTAGACTATGACAATGTCATTAGACTGTGAGCCCCTCGGAGGTACAGTTAGTGACATGACTATGCACTCTGTAAAGTGCTATGGAGCATGGCAGTACAATATAAAGGTGTAATTTAAGTCATATTCATTCTATGACAGCATATCTATATTCTATGAGTCTATCAACAGCCTAAACGTGGCCATTAACCACTTTGTCCTCCTTGACGTAGTTTTACGTCAAGTAGGACATGTGCGCTCCCGCGGCCGATTGCGCACATGCATGCGTGCTCCCGCCCCGCAGTTTGTTAGCCCAGGAATCAATGAATCGGGCCATGGTGCCCGATCCCTGATTCCTCTCCCCCGCAGAAAATGCGACAGCTTCTCTTGGAAGCTTTGCTTTTTTCTACTCCTATGTCCCTCTAAGCGTACTTTGTACGCTTAGAGTGACGTCATGTAAACAAACTCAAGGTTGCCATCTTGTGGCCAAAAAGTAAAACTACATCTAAATGTAAAAAAAAGAAAGAAAAATACACATATATTTACCCCAAACAAACACTATTTACACCCCACCCTCCCAAAAATACCCACATAAAATGTTTAGTAATAATAAAAAAAATTACAATAAAAAAAACACAAATATTTACCTAAGGGTCTAAACTTTTTAAATATCTATGTAAAGATGAAATATTTCAATTTTTTTTTATAAGCTTGTAAATAGTGATGGATGCAAAACGAAAAAATGCTCTTTTATTTCCAAATAAAATATTGTCGCCATACATTGTGGACATAATTTAAACGGTGAAATAACTGGGACAAATGGGCAAATAGAATACGTGGGTTTAAATTATGGAGGCATTATTTTAAAACTATGATGGCCGAAAACTGAGAAATAATGAATTTTTTCAGTTTTTTTTCTTATTCTTACTGTTAAAATGTATTTACAGTAAGGTAGCTCTTAGCAAAATGTACCACCCAAAGAAAGCCTAATTGGTGGCAGAAAAACAAGATATAGATCAGTTCATTGTGATAAGTAGTGATAAAGTTATAGACTAATGAATGGGAGGTGAACATTGCTCGGATGCATAAAGTGAAAACGACCGAGGGCTTAAGTGGTTAATGATACAATTGAGAGAATGGTTGTTTACAAACTATTTTTCGTATGAACGATCAGAAATGATCATTTGGGATTACTAATAGACAAAAATCTCCAAACCAATCAGATTCATTGAATCGAACTGAAAATTGGATCAATTTTATTAATCCAATCAGATTGGTTAGGAAATTTTCATTCGTTAGTGATCCCAAACGATCATTTCCGATTGCTCATGTAAAAAATCGTTTGTAAACAGATTGTTCGCTGAATTGTTAGTAGTGCCCTTAAGATGTGCTGTTTGACAAAAATTACTGTCAGCTAATGGCAATTTTTTTTACTTCATTGATTCATGCAGGTACCAGTTAAGCATGTGGTTTAATTTGCGGAGTGTTAAGCTTCAAGGAATGAGTGTACTCGGGCAAGTATAATGAGTCAACTCAGCAGACATCCTGGGGTAGTCCCATAGAGCGACCTGCACTGCTGGAGTTTGTGTAGCTTTCCTTTCTGGCTAATATACATCCTGGTATAAGCAGGGATAAATTAGGCAGCTGTGAACCCCCTACAGGTTGCAGCCCTGGGGCTACCTTCTGCCAATCTTGTAATCCGCCATTGCCACGATTAACTGCTAATACACAGCTGGATGAATTGGCTGGTGAACAAGTAGATCAATAGGTAATCCATCCATGCATTGGATAAACCTCTCCAGAGAATTTGGATGGTGACTGTTCATTAAGGGTTCTAATTAGAGAAGAACTGATGGATACAGAAAGATTTTTTCTGGTCTGCATCCTCCACCCTCTGATATACAATATGAAGGTTTGCTGTTATCTATGTACCTATGTTGCTAATAAATGTTGCTCAGTGAAAAAGTCAAGTTTCCTATCAGTGGAAATCCTTTGTTTTGTTTTTGTTTTTTACAGGGATTTTATACATTGGTCATATAGAAATTTCCCCTATGCCCAATCAGGCGTTTATTGATTTTTCTGCAAAATCAAGTCATCCATTGAAAAAGTTTTATTGGATTTCTCTATACAATAGATGCTTTTTATCAAATAAAGTAAAAAAGAAAAACAAAATTATTGACTTGCCTTGGTTATATTATGTGTGACTTTAGAGATGATCTGAATGTTTCCTTTAACTTGTTGCTAGCTATGCATTTCCAAATCTGAAAATAAAACCAAACTGCATGCATATACTTTTATGTACACACTACCAAGCAAATTCAGTATTTATAAATCTGCACAGAGCAGGAGCCTTTATAACTCTTTCTGAACTCTTGGACTATTCGGGGAAATTGTAAGCAGGCTGATATACACCCACCTAGCAGTTTCTGCAAAAACAAACAAAAACATAATGGAATAGCTGCGCTTTGCAGGACATAAAAAGTAGGATAAGCAAGCTTAAAGCATGTAAACATTTATTTATTGAACAATGTAAATATATTAGAGGATAGTCTCCAGCAAATACATAGGATCCTGCAAGTAATAGCTAAAATATATTTTCAACGATATAAATCAAATCATGTACAGAATACCAAGACTACCAGAAATGTCCATTGATGTGATTCTAAGCTCAAGATAGACATCCAGTGCATGATGATTAAAGCAGACCTCCAAAGTAATTAGCAAAATCCTGCAGCCTCCTAGTAAAGACAAGTTATAATTACCTGAGCAGCCTTGTCCCACGAAGCCGTCCCGAAGAGCCCGCATCACTCAATTTCCGGTGCCTGGCCCCGTCTACCTTCTCTCTCTGAAGAGAAACCCAAAGATATTTACCACAGAGCGGGGTGGTGGGGCCAGGCGCCGGAAGTTGAGTGATGCAGGGTCTTCGGGACGGCTTCCCAGGACAAGGCTGCTCAAGTAATGATAACTTTTTTTTTTTACTAGGGAGGCTGCAGGATTTT
The DNA here is from genome assembly GCF_040937935.1 of Hyperolius riggenbachi. Classification (NCBI taxonomy): domain Eukaryota; kingdom Metazoa; phylum Chordata; class Amphibia; order Anura; family Hyperoliidae; genus Hyperolius; species Hyperolius riggenbachi. The sequence goes on from NC_090654.1 coordinate 183,909,746, forward strand.
GCTAATTACTCTGGAGGTCCATATTAATGTCAGACAAATTTTATTTGTCCTGCCGCTGAGGAAGTGTTTCTTCTCCAGTAAAGCAGGGTGTGGTAGGAAGTTTTTATAGTTGCCTATCTTGATGGCTGGATCGGCTTCTTCTTCCTCCTTCCTGGTTGCAACCATTTCAGTAGTACAGTGCCACCCAGTGGTGAAAGAAGGGTAATGGAAGTGTCTCTTCCATCACCCCTCTTCCACCTCCGGTTGGTGCTGTAATTGTGACATGGCCTCCTGGATCCCGATCACATCATATGATGTAATCAGGACCCAGACCCAGAAGAACTGTCGGAACCTCAGACCAGCCGGTGGTGGAAGAGGAGGAGCCGTCTGGAACAGGTAACTATCACTGCACTAGGCAACCAAAAGATATTTTCCGGCAGAGGTTTAGGAAGCACAGCAGCTTTCAAACGGAAAAATTCTTTTTAAAGCTGCTAAGGGGTAAACTATCTGGTTGGGAGCCTCTTAACCTACTACTTGATGTGCACCACAGAATTCTAGATCTGCAGGATGTAATTTAGCAACATGAAAAATCAGCATCTGACTGATCATCTCTACTGAGGAGAAGAGAGGCATAGAAGAAGTTGGTACCAATGAGAGACAGTTGAGATTTTTTTTTTTTTTTTGCACACCATGCACATTGCATTGAATTATAACGTAAGTTATATATTCACATAGCAATGGGTCACAGTGGTCCCATTCACATTTTATAATAATTCCTAATTATAATTCCTTTTTTTGTATAGCGCTTTTCTCCTGTCGGACTCAAAGCGCTTATGAGGCAGCCACTAGAGTGCACTCAGTAGGCAGTAGCAGTATTAGGGAGTCTCGCCCAAAGAACTCCTTACTGAATAGGTGCTGGCTTACTGAACAGGCAGAGCCGAGATTCGAACCCAGGTCTCCTGTGTCAGAGGCAGAGCCCTTAACCATTACACTATCCAGCCACCATTTTAGATTGTAAACTCGCAAGGACAGGGCTCTCTCAACCTTTTGTGTCTTGGAATTTGTTATTAATTTTGTATCTTGAAAACTGTTATACATTTTATTCATCATGTTACATTTGACACTTTAATTACCAATTCTGTATTTTGTACCAGTGTTTATATTTGGTGTATACCATAGGCTGTATTATTATGTACCCCATGTTTGTTTTTTACTTTGTACAGTGCCATAGAATATGTTGGTGCTTTACATATCAATAATAATTGTTGCATTGGCTCTATGATGCATCAGGAGGTGCTGTATTAATGTGAGACAAGCCGTGCACAAATGGTCATGTGCATGTTATGCCTGCTTTACAATGAATGACGAAGTACAGTGCATTGCGATGTGCGTGTTGCCACTAGACGCCAGTTGCAATGTCCCGCATCAGGATTCAATGTTAACCCTCCTGGCGGTCAATTAAAACCGCCAGGGGGCAGCGCAGCACTATATTTTTTATTTTTTTTTAAATCATGTAGCTAGCTACACGACAGCCGTTGTCCAGCGGCATCCCCCCACCCCGTTCGATCGCCTCCGGCGATCAAGCCCGTCCGGAAATCCCGTTCTGAACGGGATTTCCATTAGGGCTTCCTCCGTTGCCAACATCATCACGTCAAAGGGAGTCCCGATCCACCCCTCAGCGCTGCCGGGCACTGATTGGCCAGGCAGCGCATGGGGTCTGGGGGGGGGGGTGGCGCAGCGGGTAGCGGCGATCGGGCAGTACATGCAGCTAGCAAAGTGCTAGCTGCGTGTACCAAAAAAAATTATGCAAATCGGCCCAGCAGGGCCTGAGAAATCCTCCTGCGTGGCATAGCCCGAGCTCAGCTCGGGCTTACCGCCAGGAAGGTTAACTTAGCCTTAAAGCGGATCCGAGATGAAAAACTAACTATAACAAGTAACTTGTCTATATATCTTACCTAAAGTTTAGATAGTTTACACAGAATATCTAGCTACAGATAGTTTAAATAGAATATGATTATTTCTTCCTGTGATACATTGACAGCAGCCATGTTGTTTGTAAACATTACACACCGGCAAGCTTATCTGCATCTTCAGCACTCAGCCTAATCCCCCCTCCTCCTCCCTTCTCACCTCTGCCTCTGAAATCTCTGGCTAGTAATACCTCCCCCTCCTCCTGCCCAGACTGAGCTCCCATGAGCCCTTGCTACAGTGCCAAGGCTCTCTGAAAGGCTGTGGGCAAGGCTTGTTTAGTATATAGGAAATTAGAGTATTAAAACAAAAACAAAAAAGTATTTGGCTTGAGGAATGCCCTATAAACAATAGGAAAGGAACACAATTATGCAATGAGTAAAAGTTCATCTCGGATCCACTTTAAGTTGCCGATTAACGTTACAGTGTTCTGTACAATCAACTGTACAATCGATTGAATTAGGTGCCGATCAACTAAAAATGATTGTTCTAGCAATCGTTCCATTGATCTGAATTTCTGAACAAATCTTTTGTTCTGATCAGATTGGTTATTTTTTCATCCATAAATGGGCACGAACGATCATTTCCAATTGTAATGATCAGATTGGACGGCCAGTCGTTTGGGAAATTGTACAGCTAGTGGGCACCTTAAGAGACAGGGTCATTTTCTAATTTGAGTTTGAGCTGCAATTGCCTTTGTGGTTATAACTGGTATATAGCAGGGGTCGAGTGGGGCGTGGACGCGGGTGGACGACATGCGGGTGGGGCTTACCTCTTCCTCGATCGAAGCGCCGGATAAGATCTGCATGCCGCTGCTCTGGTCTAGACCAGACCAGACTAGCGGCAGTGGAGTGCTCCCTCTCGCGCCGGAACGAGGAAGAGGTAAGGGACTTACCTCTTCCTCGTTCCGGCGCGAGAGGGAGCACTCCACTGCCGCTAGTCCACGCCCGCTGCCAGCCGTCCACACATTTTAGTCCTGGAGGGGAGAGCAAAGGATGGAGAGACCCAAGGTGAGGGAAGGGGCGGGGAGATGTCCCCCCTTCTCCACGCTGCCCACTACTCTCCTTCCACTGCGCTGCTCCCCTCCTGCTGGGGGGACACCTGACTACCTATTCTGGGGACATACTGTATACCCCTGACTACATATACTGGGATATACAGTATACCCCTGACTACATATACTGGGGACATATACCTCTGCCTACATATACTGGGCACATATACCCCTGGCTACATATACTGGGCACATATACCCCTGCCTACATATACTGGGCACATATACCCCTGCCTACATATACTGGGCACATATACCCTTGGCTACATATACTGGGCACATATACCCCTGGCTACATATATTGGGACATATACCCCTGGCTACATATACTGGGCACATATACCCCTGCCTACATATACTGGGCACATATACCCCTGCCTACATATACTGGGCACATATACCCCTGGCTACATATCTCCATGCTTCCCACTACTCTCCCTCCACTGCGCTGCTCCCCTCCTGCTGGGGGGACACCTGACTACCTATTCTGGGGACATATACCCTTGGCTACATATACTAAGTGTATTTTGGGAAACAGCTGCCAGATTATGTGTATGTTAGGGGAACGGCTGCTGCCAGATTACGTGTATTTTGGGGAACTGCTGCCAGATTGTGTATGTTTGGGGGACCACTGCTGCCAGATTATATGTATTTTGGGTGTTACGTGTATTTTGGATGATCCGCTGCCATTTTTAACATATTTTGGGGAACTGCTTCCAGATTATGTGTATGTTGGGGGAACTGCTGCTGCCACATTGTCTATTTTGGGGGAACCACTGCCATATTATCTGTATTTTGGATGAACTTCTACCAGATTGTGTCTTTTAGGTGAAATGCTGTCAGATTTATCTATTTTTGGGGGATACACTAAGGCAGAGCTCAAACTTTCCCAGCAGACCTTTTACATCACTGCTAAGGTCATGTATATTTGGCCCCACCCATAACCACGCCCATGTTATGCTTGACCACGCCCATTTTGGCGCATAGCAGGGGTTTTTAGGGTGGGTCCACTCACCTCTTTTCCCAGGACTAGACTCCTGGTATATAGCTGGTAGGGATGATCGGAAAAGGCAAATTCCGTTCCGCTGGAAATCGCGGATTCCGTCAGCGTTGAATTCCGTCGCTATGAAAATTCCGCCGGATTTTTACGAAATTCCGTGGAATTCCGGATTCCGCCGGAAAAATTAAAATAATTGCAAAAACAACGTTATTTACCCTATATGGTAGCCCATAGACCCTATTAACTGTTCCCTTAGTCCTTTTTCTCCTTCCTTCCTCTCTCCTCCCGGTAGGAGCGGTAGGCCTGGGTCTTCCAGGGAATTGTAGTATATCAAAAGCCAGCTTACATTCCTTGGCTGGGAATTAAACCCAGGTCTGAGTGCGTGATAGGTATCTCTCTTCACCACTATACCACCACCAACACTACATGCTGAAGCCAGCCTAGCATGTACCATTATGATATATCCAAGAGAAAAATGAGCTTGCTTAAAGAAAACCTGAACTGAAAATTAAAAGTCAAAATAAGCATACACAAGTCATACTTACCTTCCATGTAGTCTACTCCTCAGTGTCTTTCTCCTTTCCCGCGTCCTGTTTGTTCACGGTGATCAAGGGAATTTTACTTCCTCCATTTTGAAAATGGCCATTACCCATAACAGCTTTCTGGTCAGCACACAGTTAAACTGTAACATCGCCCACTTGAGCCATAGGGAAACATGGACATTACCTGGTACATCAGTTTTCCTCTCAGCTATAACTCACAGCAACTGATATTTTACTGACAGCAACTGATATATTTCAGATCTGACAAAATATTGTCAGAACTGGAAGGGATTATTGTCAGAAGAAAATGGTGAGCTTTTGAGAGGAACTGATGGCAAGGTAACTATGTAATGTTCATTTGAAGTTACCTCGTGTTTATTTTAAATATTTTTACTCAATACAGGTTCTCTTTAAGGATTTGTAGTATGTCAAAAGCCAACTCACATTGGCCAGGAATAGAACCCAGGCCTACCGCTCTGTAGGCTGCTATCCTAACCATTATACCACCAATACAACACACTACAATGCTACATGCTGAAGCCAGCCTAGCATGTACCATTATGATATATCCAAGAGAATAATGAGCTAGCTTAAGGATTTGTAGCATGTCAAAAGCCAACTCACATTGGCCAGGAATAGAACCCAGGCCTACCGCTCTGTAGGCTGCTATCCTAACCATTATACCATCAACACAACACACTACAATGCTACATGCTGAAGCCAGCCTAGCATGTACCATTATGATGTATCCAAGAGAAAAATGAGCTTGCTTAAGGATTTGTAGCATTTCAAAAGCCAACTCACATTGGCTGGGAATTGAACCCAGGTCTAGTGCTTGGTAGGCTGCTATCCTAACCATTATACCACCAACACAACACACTACAATGCTACATGCTGAAGCCAGCCTAGCATGTACCATCGTGATATATCCAAGAGAAAAATTTGCTTGCTTAGGGAATTGTAGGATTTCAAAAGCCAGCTTACATACATTGGCTGGGAATCGAACCCAGGTCTAGTGCTCGGCAGGATGCTATCCTAACCATTATACCACCAACACTACATGCTGAAACTTCTTGGGCAGACTTACTTCCTCCCTCCAAAAGACACACCTACATCCCCATAAAATCATTCAACAGCAACTGCATGCACAGTCTTTGTGGTACACAGTCTCTGTGGCACAATTGGTTAGCACGTTTGGCTCTTAACTGCAAGGTTGGTGGTTCAAGCCCCCCCAGGCATGGCCTTGCCTTTTGTGTTCAACAGTTGTCCGAAGAGAACAACAGATAGCCAGGTAGATTCATCTCTCTCTCTCTCTCTCTGTAGTAGGAATGGTCACCGCTTTCCGCGGAATTGTATTTTCCGCAATTTTAGGCGGAAATTGGTCATTCCGTTCCATTTGGTCGGAACGGAATTGCTTTTTCAACCTGGCGGAATTCTGAAATTGCCTGTGAAATTCTGTCGGTAACCGTTGATGGTTTTAAGCTGAAAATTCAGTTCAATGGCATCAAGTCCTAGAGAGAGAGAGAGCTCATTTTTCTCTTGGGTATATCACAATGTTACATGCTAGGCTGGCTTCAGCATGTAGCATTGTAGTGTGTTGTGTTGGAGGTATAATGGTTAGAATAGCAGCCTTCCAAGCACTAGACCTGGGTTCAATTCCCAGCCAATGTGAGTTGGCTTTTGACATGCTGCAAATCCTTAAGCAAGCTCAGTTTTCTCTTGGATATATCATAATGGTACATGCTAGGCTGGCTTCAGCATGTAGTGTTGGTGGTGGTATAGTGGTAAAGAGAGCTACCTACCACGCACTCAGACCTGGGTTCAATTTCCAGCCAAGGTATGTAAGCTGGCTTTTGAAATACTACAATTCCCTGGAAGACGAGACCCTCCTTCCTCCAGGAGGAGGGAGGAGAATAGGAAGGAAGGAGGGAGAAAGGGAGTAGGAATAGTTGTTATCAGGCAGAAATTAGCGGAATTCCGTTTTAGCCCTATAGCAATTCCGTTCCGTCATATCAGAACCGGAATCACCAAATTCCGGCCGGAATCCAGCGACCATCCCTAATAGCTGGCAACATTTTCCACTGTGTATGTTGATTTCAACGATGATGCACTGACAAATTCTTCGTGTTTGGTTTGGTTAGCAGAGACCAGTGATGAAAAGAGTTGCAATTGTCATATCTAGTTTCTTATTGTACACTGCAACCAAAGAAGGTATAGGTCAGCCCCTTGTTAAGATGTCATGCTTATCCTTTGCTGTATTCAATCCACTATGGGTATTTAAAATTTTAGAGTAGAAACCAAAACTTAAATATAAACTATGACTTCTGACTTGTTCACCCTATCAATATTGCTGAGCGGATCACAACACCACTGGCTACAATGCTGTACTGAGCAGTGTTACTCCAGTGAAATGTTTGAATGGAGATTTGTGTCCAGGGCACCAAACAGCAAGCTTTTTTTTCCTGCTTCAAATTGCAGTGATACAAACAGTAACCAAAGATTTTGTACAGAAATCTGGCTAGCAGCAGTGCAGGACATTGCCAGCCAGAATGTGCCACTTGACAGTATGATAGGGTAAATGAGCCCTTAAACCTTACATCAGTACAGCCCTGTTACCATGAGATGAGACAAGGACATTTCCTGGCATGCTGTGAGTTTGAATTGTTAATGCCTCTTTGCTTTACATTGTATACTGTCCCACCCTGTGTGCTCCTCCTGTACAATTTATTAGCTTGAATAGGCAGACTTCTACTTTCCTTTTACTTTTAAAGCAAACTTGTGAATATCATATGCTTTAAGGCCTCTTTCACAGTGGGGCGATGCGTTTGATACGATGTTAAGGTCGCATAACGTGCCCCTAATGCAACGCATTGAAAGACTATAACTTGGCCGTTATAGTACATTCTTTAGCCCTGCGTTTGGTGCGCCGTTTTCGTCGCACAGTGATGAAACGAAAACGGCGCATGCGTTACATAAAAAAAAACATTACTGAGCATGTGCAACACGCACAACGCAGCAGATTTATTGTTAAACACACAGCATGCAGCACTTTCTAAATATTGCTACACGTTACACACAACGCAACGTGTGCACTGTGAATGTTGTACAGACTTAATATTGTTGTGCGTTAGTCCACGTTAAAACATTTTCTAACGTGCGACTTTAACGTCGCACTGTGAAAGAGGCCTAAAGGGTTAGTATGCTTATACTCAAGTGTGCTCAGAATCTCAGTTCAGGTTAATTTTTATACGCATCTCAGTATTAGTGCCTAAAATGTTTTGAAAAAAATGTTTACATTTTTTTTTAAATTAAACAATAATAATAGCTCTTGCATTGGCAGGCATTGATAAATTCTCAGCAACTGACAGCTGGCTGCTCACTCCCAAACCTCCTTAAACACTTCCCTCTAGTCACATGGGCTTGCAAAGGGAGAATTACTGCACTGTTAACTGAAACCACACTTCACTGCTGACTCATAGCGTATTATGAGGCATGGCTTGAGTTTTCTGAGGATTTAAGAATTGTTGCAGCACATATTTTCTCTCTCTCTCTTTTTTTTCTTTTTAATTGCAGCATTTTTACAAAAAACATAGAAACTGTGCCTGACCTTGGGTCCTAATGTTTTTACAACAAGCCTCTGGTTTCAAATTAAATATACTTGCATTAATGAGTTTGGGCCCATTTTATATGTATACATTTTAAAGTGACCCTTAGATGAGAGTGATATGGGGGAGGGGGGCACCATACATACATACATACATACATTAACTTTAAAGAAATGCCAATTGCTGAGCCACCCTGCTCATTTAATACTCTAAACAACAGTCACAGAATGAGTATGCAGATCAGCCAAAAAGAACAGCAGGACAACCCAACCAGGCCATTGAACAGTGCTCAGCATCTGTGCCATATACTGAGCGGTGCACAGTGTTGACGCAGTATAATTCAAATAAAGGAAATGAGCAGTGATGTCACTTATTATATTTGAAGTGTAGGATGCTGTCACTAGTGCTGCTCGGATACCCCTTTTCAAAATTCGGATACCCAGATATCTGATCCGGGTCGGATATCCAATTTCAAAATTTTCCCACCCAAATCCGAATCAGATATCCGACCCTAGTATCCAGGATATCTGGGCAAATTCGGATATCCGTATAGAAAAACCGGAAGTGGCCTTTAAATTGCTTTAAAAAGTTTTGTAGGGTAAATGAGGCATGTAGCATCATTATTTTGTAAAGGGGAACACTAATTGATGATGTGGGGACTTAAAATCCCCCCCCCCCCCCCCCCAAAAAAAAAATGGCTGTCAATTAACATTAGGTGGCCAAGGTTCCAGACAGCTGTCGTGCAGCCCACAATGGGCTGTGAAAAACCGTTTTTTGTCCCTAGTGTGCGCAAAGCTACCCCACGCAGCCCCGCTCACTGCATGTGCAACGCGGGTGCACCTATATTACCGTCGCACCCGCTGTCGCACCTGATGCGATGATAACGGTGCATTGGGTGCCCCTGAAATGGCACATTAAAACGCTGCGTCGGGGGCACCCGATGCGCCGTTATCGTCACATCAGGTGCAACGTTTAAGGGGCAGTGGGTGCGACCGTCGCACCGCGCACTAATATAGGCGCACCCGCACTGTAAGCGCAGTGAGCGGGGCTGTATCCAATATGTGGGCGCAAACCACCTAACGCCATGGCTGTGGGGTCTTAGGGCCGTTTAGTGAATCAAGCCCATTGTGTCCAAAGTCCAACCGCACAACTGGGACATGACAGTTTTCAGCCAAGACACCTCCAAAAAATTACGCAACAATTGTGTTTTGGGTTAAATATAGGTGGTATCAGTGGCCTGTGGCACCCTGGCCTGGGGGTGGGAGCTGCACAGGCTGCAGGAGCAGGGCAATGCAGCAGCAGGTGTAATGTGTGCCAGGAGCATGCCGGACATGGCACCAACGTTAGCAGAGACCAGTGATGGCACTTAGCACGTGGCACTTGTCACGTGGCACTTGCCTCGTGACACGTGCCAAGTGCCGAGTGACAGTCAGACGGCAGAGGAGAAGACACTAGTGCACACTAACTGTCACACTGCTCACAGCACAGCAGTTCTGTAGAAAGCTAACACAGTAATACTACTACTTTAACAACTACTAGCAATGACTGCAGTACTACAGCAGTCAGCAGCTGGCCTGGTCTGTGCACAGCACACACATAGACACATAGCAGCTGCCTGCAGCACACACTCTGACTGTCACACAAATGACATCAAGCTAATTAATGATTAACAATAGTGTCGTGATAGTGAAGGGGTTAATCACTGAACAGCTTTTGGTTTATCACTGCTAGGCCAGCAGCACTGGAGCACACACTCTGACTGTCATACAATTACATCAATCAAGCTAATTAACGATTTAACAATAGTGTAGTGATAGTAGTGAAGGGGTTAATCACTGAACAGCTTTAGGTTTATAACTGTGTACAGCCCTTGGTAGGCCACCAGCACTGAAGCATGGCTCTCAGTGAGCATTCAGCAAGCTAAGACGATATGTATCATCATGGCAGCCCTCCTTATTATACAGGGGGGCTGGCCAGTGTTCCTTTCTGTGATTGGGTGCCAGGGTTTAGGCTAGGAGCCCTCTGATTGGCTCAATGAGGTCAGGTGGGGCTGGCCAGGGTTCCCCTCTGTTATTGGTTGCTAGGGCTTCTGCTGGGAGCCCTCTGATTGGCTCCAGGACGTGATCTCCTTAGTTACAGTATTTCGGATCCGGATATCTGCGTTATGCGCCCAAATATCTGCAGATAGCTAGCCGGATTTTAAAAAAAAATCCGGAATCCAAATCGAATAGCGTAAAAAAGTTCGGCTATCCGGTGCTCTGGTCAGATGAGAAAAATTGAACTTTTTGGCCAAAATGCAAAAAGCTATGTGTGGCGGAAAACTAACACTCAGGCCCGCCATCAGGGGGGTACAAGCGTGACTGCCGTCACGGGCCCGGGGCGGGCCTAGGGCCCGCAGCCTCGGGCCCCCCCCCCCAGGCATTAACCTCCTGAGAGGTCTTTTCCCACCTCCCCTCCCCCAGCGGCCGCCGCTGTTAATACCTTAGCAGCGGCCGCTCTCCCCTCTCCGCTGCGCGTACTTTCCAGCAGCATCTCCCGGCTGCTCTCTGTGTGTGAGGCGGCAGGAAGCATGGCTCGGTTCCCATAGTAACGGCGATACAGATCGCCGTTACAGGAAGCCGCTGCCATGCTTCCTGCCGCCTCACACAGAGCAGCCGGGAGATGCTGCTGGAAAGTACGCGCTGGAGAGGGGAGAGCGCCGCTGTTAAGGTAACAACAGCGGCGGGGACGAGCACCACCTACCCATACTGGGGCACTATACTGACTATACTGGGGCACTATACTGACTATACTGGGGCACTATACTGGCTATACTGGGGCACTATACTGGGGTACTGTGCTGGCTATACTGGGCACTGTACTGGCTATACTGGGGCACTATACTAGCTATACTGGGGCACTATACTGGTGCGCTATACTGGGGCACTGTACTGGCGCGCTATACTGACTATACTGGGGCACTATACTAGCGCGCTATACTGGGGCACTATACTGGCTATACTGGGGCACTGTACTGGCTATACTGGGGCACTATACTAGGGCACTATACTGGCTATACTGGGGCACTACTGGGGCACTATACTGGCTATACTGGGGCACTATACTAGCTATACTGGGGCGATATACTGGCGCGCTATACTGGGGCACTATACTGGCTATACTGGGGCACTATACTAGCTATACTGGGGCACTATACTAGCTATACTGGGGCACTATACTGGCTATACTGGGGCACTATACTGGCTATACTGGGGCACTATACTGGGGCACTATACTGGCTATACTGGGGCACTATACTGGCTACACTGGGGCACTATACTAGCTATACTGGGGCACTATACTGGCGCGCTATACTGGGGCACTGTACTGGCTATACTGGGGCACTATACTGGCTATACTGGGGCACTGTACTGGCTATACTGGGGCACTGTACTGGGTGTGCACAGCAGTCTGTAGGGGGGCCCAGGCTTGATGTTGTGTGAGGGGCCCCAAAATTTCTGATGGCGGCCCTGCTAACACTGCACATCACTCTGAACACACCATCCCCACTGTCAAATATGGTGGTGGCAGCATCATGCTCTGGGGTTGCTTCTCTTCAGCAGGGACAGGGAAGCTGGTCAGAATTGATGGGAAGATGGATGAAGCCAAATACAGGGCAAACTTGGAAGAAAACCTCTAGGGCTGTTTTGCAAAGAAGAATGGGCAAGGATTTCAGTCTCTAGATGTGCAAAGCTGGTAGAGAGCATACCCTAAAAGACTGGCAGCTGTAATTACAGCAAAAGGTGGTTCTACAAAGTATTGACTCAGGGGTCTGAATAATTACGCACACCCCACAGAGATAAAAGGCTGCAAGCAGAGCAACAATTTCAATAACCCTACTCCCGGAACCAGTAAATCTGTAACGGTTTAAATGTATATCTTTGAAAAAATATTATAGAGAAAAATGTTCACATTGCCGGTTTTCTCAAACTATTTAGTCAGATTTTTAAATTCAATGTAATCTATATTGTAGAGATGATCATGTCTTTGATGTCTGATTTGTGGTGATCACTTCCTGTTTTAGTACATGATTGTGACCAACAAATTAGAGATTCAAGTTTATCACCTGATCAAGCTGATTACAAGCTTCTTTCTAAGTTCTCATAGACATTTACATCATCACTTCTTATTGGCTATGTGATGTAAAAGAAGAGAAAATGGAAAACTCTTTTGCATAGAACCTGTGAGAAACATGTGCATCAGGACAGTTGTTTTTTTATTTTATTGCTGTTATGGCTTTGTTTCCATGCAGTGCAGAGCCCCGTGGCTCTGCGCTGCTTGTCACTCCTGGTGGGGTGCGAAGCTTGTGATCCCATTCATTATACTGAATGGGATTGCAGGCTAAAGCTCCCCGAAATGCAGGCAACCATGTGCGGTGAATCAGTAAGCGAAACGCGGCGCATGAATGGAAACGGCAGACATTGCAGGCAGTGCACTGTCTGCTGTCCCTGCGATCTTGTTTCTATAAGCGTGCATGAAAGCATGCTATATGGAAAGGAGCCCTTACACTTTAAAGGATACCTGACCCAAATACAACTAACTAAACACAGAGGTATGTTAAAGGAACACTGACCTGAGAGGGATATGGAGGCTGCCATATTTGATTCCTTTTAAACAATGCACAATGCCTGGCTGTCCTACTGATACTCTGCCTTTAATACTTTTAGTCATAGGCCCTAAACAAGCATGCAGATCAGATGTTTGACCAAAGTTTGACTACATTTGCTACATGCATGTTTCAGGTGTGGAATTCAGACACTACTGATGCATGTAAGGTCAGGAGGATGTATTGTTTAAAACAGAGGTGCCCACACTTTTTCGGATTGCGAGCTACTTTTAAAAATTAGCAAGTCAAATGATCTACCTATGTACAATTTTAAGAGCACAATTCTATATATAGAATGGAAAATGTAGTGATGTCGGGATCTACTATGAAGTCTGCCCAATGGGCACCCCTGGTTTAAGAGGAACTAAATATGGCAGCCTCCATATCCCTCTCAGGTCAGTTGTCCTTTAAAGCAGAATATAACCCTGCATTTCAACTTTGCTCTAAAATATTATTTACAGCATATTATATGCAAAAAGCATTTTTTTTTTTACTAGACCAGCATTGGAAGGGTTAAACACAGAGGTTTAAAGGTCCTGGAGAGATATGCAGAAGTTCAGATAGATACATTCTATTTAGTTACATGTATCTATTGATAAACAGTTACACACTCTTTGGCTGTCGTCCAAGCTCCTTTTTAGTTAGAGAGATGAGTCACATTCAACACTTAGATACATTATGTAAACAAAATGTATCTATTTCAGCTTCGGATGCGTCTGCAGAAATCTAAAGGAACTTTAAAGCCCTGTGTAACCCTTCCAATGCTGGTCTAGTAAAAAAAAATGCTGGTTGCATATAATATACTGTAAATAATGTTTTAGAGCAAAGTTGAAATGCAGGGTTATATTCCGCTTTAAGATAGAAGGTACATTTCTCTGTGTGCTATTTGTTGTCCTATGCATTCCTTCCAGTACCCGTTATAACTGTCTAGGAAGAGGCTGGTTTGCATGTCATACTCCCCTTTCATGCCCTGTTCACCACTTCACTGACCCACTAAAGTCACAGCCATGTTTCCCCTGATCCCTGCTCATCCTTATTGGGCACAGAAGAAGCAATGACCCGGAAGTTCTACCAGTGTTGGGACCTTTTCAATTTTATAGATGGTGAGCAGCATCCAAATGGTAAATGCAATTCATGCAGTTCAACTACTGTATTCATATTGTATGATTTTTTTAACTTGTTCACTTTTCTGTTATGTGCATATAACACACAGGCGTTCCCCAGTGGTCATAACCAAGGCTGGAAGATGGGAGTGTGCTGTTTGCTTATAGTCAATAGATTTGTCCAATCATATAACCACGTCACCCTCAAAGGTTTTTACCCTAATGGACCGGAGCACATTTTACCTGTCAGTGCTCCTACCTTTCGTTTGCCAATAACTTTATTACTACTCGTTGCAACAAAACTCGTTTTTTTGCCACCAATTAGGCTTTCTTTGGATGGTACATTATGCCAAGAATTATTATATTCTAAATGCATTTTAACAGGAATAATAAGAAAAAATTGAAAAAAAAACATTATTTTCTAGTTTTTGCTGATTATAGTTTTAAAATAAAACGTGCTAATGTCAATATAACCCACGTACTGTATATTATTTGCCCATTAGTTCTGGTTATTACAACGTTTAAATTATGTCTGTAGTACAATGTATGGCGACAATATTTTATTTGGATATAAAGGTGCATTTTTTTCAGTTTTGCATCCATTGCTAATTACAACCCTATATATGCAAATATAACCGTAATACACTCTCATGCCATACATAGTAAAAAAAAAAAGGGAGAGTCCTTAACGTAACTATTTTTTGCATTTTTTTAAAATGCGGTCTTTTTTTTTTTTACACAAAAAAAACAACAAAACAAAACACAAAGTGTTTTATTTTGGTAACTACGTGGGGGAGGGGAGAAGGAGGTATTCATTTATTTTTAGTTAATTTTAAGTGTGTAAAATGTAGTGTAAAATGTCTCCTTTTTTTACACTAGATGTCTTCATAATCACTGTCTCTGTGAGACAGAGACAGCGTTGTTACTGAAAAGCTCATTGGCTTTACGGTGAAGCCACAATCTTTTCTTACGGGTAGGCATGGGCTTTCGAGCACAGACGGATTCAAATTCAGAATTCAAATGTAGTCTAATGACTTCAGGTGTGGCTGTGGTATGGGGTGGTTAAGTTACCCAAAAGTCTTCAGGATGTCTGCGTTCCATTACGCCGGTGCTTCTTCCGAGGTGGATCAGCCTCGGAAGAAGCACCGCCGTGCGGCTACTGTTTTTGCCCTGCACCCACCACCCCCACCTTTTGATATGGTAGGACATCCTCCTCTTGCAACTGTTTGAATGCACAAGATGTTTGCACATGACGATTTTTCCACAGATGATGATGTTTTGTACCTACCTTTTTGAATGTCACAATTTTTGATATAACAATGGTGATTTTATTCACAATCAGAAACACCATTAAAACAGTATTTACTGCAGTGCCTGATTCAACTGTTTTTTTCTCCTTTGATGCTGGACTCAAAAGCCCATGTCTGCCTACGGGGACTTTGGTTCAGGGAAGTCTTCTTCCCTTTCTCCAATCGTGGCTCTGCGGGTTCCAATGGGTAAGTATTCAGTGACAGAACTATATACTCTTTAAAGCATTTCGGAAGGTGTCAGCAGTAGATACATAAAAAATAAATAAATTAAATCTGCACTCCAAAGTGCTGTTACTGTGGTTGAAAAGAAGTACCAATTGAGGTTACAAACAGTTTAGAATTTTTTAACTGGCTGCAAACTGAATTGGAAAGATAATGTTTCACAACCTTAAATTACAAAAGACAGCATCAGTTTAACTTCATGGCAACTTCATAAAATGGATTTTGCCTTAGAAGAGATCGGCCTGCTGCTATACAGAGAAAAACAGGGTATTTTAAGCAGGGGAATTCTGTCTCTTTGTAGCACCATGGCAAAGGGATTTTGCAAACTGTGAAACATATATCAGAAGTTCCAAGCGAGGGTTGTGTTTGTGACCACATTCCAAGTAGAAATGATTTTGATTGGCTGTACTGCCCAGATGGTTGGAAAAATCAGCTTCACATAGTTTGCTTCATACTAACCATTATACCAAAGTTTTTAGTGCTATTTGTAGTCCAGGTAAGTTTAATACATCAGCCTTTTTCTATACTGTTTTGACTAGTCCATCAACACTAACACATTCCATTATTAAAATAAATTAGGCATGGAAACCTACAATCGCCTAACGCTGAAATGCAATTAACCGGCCTGTCACAGGCGACAGTAAATTAACACATTTTGTTCTCCTGTTCATTATTAAACCGTGACTTTTTTTAGCGCATTTTCAAATAAAAATGTTATTAGTTTGTTTTAATGTGTTTTCCAGAAAACTTCTATCAGGTTTGCACGTTGTTTTGGTTTGGTTGAGAGTGTTGTGAAAGGTTTAATCTAAATATTAAAGAAGGAAGGTATGATTGCGGAAGGTGTCATACGAGTCTGATTAGTAAAATGCCGCAAGCTGACGTACAATGACATGCAAGTAAATGGCATGTAAAGAGAGTAGCATAACAATGCTATAAATAGACAAATGAGATTGTCAAGCTTACAGTTAGTAATTAAACACCTAGTTGTGATTGCTAACATAGCAGGTCTTTAGAATTTATCAAAATATTGTAGTTAAAGTGGACCTACTTTTTCTTTTGATTTTGGATAGTTGGGGATGGTTTAGTGTCTCTGCCAGGTTTTTGTTGAATTTTTTGCTCAAGCCACATTTGATTAAATATTTTCCCCCTAGGTGCAACTGCGTTTTCTGGCTTTACTGCCCTAAGGGTACACAGATTAAGCTAGCACATCCAATATTCCTTGTATATCTTCACCTAGCTTAAAGCAAACCTCTCTCCAGTAGGTGCATTTATACACATAAATGTGGCCATGTCCTTTAAGCTTGGTGCTTACATTGGCAGCTGATGAAGATCACATGTATGTCTATTGATAGTCCATGTGACGTAAGAAAGGAGGAAAGCATCTTGCATTATGGTCTATTTAATGTGATGTATAAACTGGCAGACTACTGCCTGACTTAAAACCACTCTATCTGAAATATTGTCACATTGGGCTTGATTCACAAAGCGGTGATAACTCAGTTATCACGCCTAAAAGACTTTAGGCGTGATAAGCCGTGCAAAGCTGAGTTATCACCGATTTTTGCTGCTCTTTGCGCGAAGCTCCCGCGTGCAAAGTTTTGCACGCGCAAACGCACAGGCGCGCGCGCAAAGTCCCATAGGGTTCAATGGGCGCTGCGCGCAAAGCGCAGGGCGGGAAAATTTGCGCGAGTTTCTTCTTATCATGCCTAAAGTGAGTTTAGGCGTGATAAGGGGCTTTTCACAGGCGTGCAAACACTTTGCACCGCTTTGTGAATCAAGCCCATTATGTCAACCCCATAGGTAGCGCTAAAGGTGGAAGGGGAGCCGAACCACAGTGTACTGACTTTTCTACTGTTTTGATGAGCAAAAAGGTAGGTGTACTTTAAGGGGCCCATACACTGGTCGATTTCATCCATCGATTGAATGATCGATTCTATTAAATTGATCAGTCGTTCAGAAATCGAATCAGCTGATGGATCGAATTGCGGCTGATTTCGATCGATTTGTTCTATCTGACTGGATGGAAAATCTAGGTCGATCTGCTGGCAGCAGATCGATGGTCCATAGAGTTGCATTGGATGTAATGGTCCAATAATGCATTTAAAAAGATTTCCAATAGATTTCATTCTGAAATCTATTGGAAAACCGTTCTTAGTGTGTGGCACACATCAGGTAGATTCCTGTCAGTTTGGACTTGACAGGCATCTGACAGAAATCTATCTAATGGGCGAATCTGCTGCAAATCTGTAAGTGTATGGTCACCTTTAGTGTGCACATTAACTAAGCCATTAAATCAACACCATGCCTTGCTAGAATTGGTTGTTTACGAATGTTATCAGCCTTAACACCGCAGTAGTGTCTAATTATTATTGCTCCATGTATGCATATCAGGGGTGCCACAATTGTGGTCGTGGGAGCTGCCAACATACTTGTAGCATTACAGGTTTCTTAGCACCCAGTCTTTCAGTCAAGCCTTCTGCAGCCAAAATCCTGCTTCTGCCCAGTTTAGCTGCTGTGTTCCTGCAGTCAGATAAACATCCTCAGCGTGTACACTTGTGGGTAAGGAGCTGGGAGTAGAATGTTTACAGCAGGATCATTTCTTGCCATTTTAGTGTCGCAGACCTTTTTACTTTCTTCAGTCTTGGGAATAGGAAGTTCATATGCTTAATTAGTTTTGCAAGCACCAATAACAGGTTATATACAAAAATGATATTGTTTCTCAACAGTAATCAATGAAGGATACGCAAGTTAGCAAACTCGAAGGAAATGTGGTAAGGGAAATATGGAAGTAAGCCAAGAGCCAATATAGAGAGTAGTAAGTTTGTGACACAGGGATTAGGACAACATGAATCATTATACTCAAATGTGTGTGCCATGGGTTAAAAAGCCGCTCTCTATGGACAAAACAACCAGGGCTGTGGAGTCGGTACCAAAATTCTCCAACTCCAACCACTAAATTTATGATTCCACTGACTCCCTTGTCTCTGACTCCTCTAATTTGCTTGTAACAGTCTTGTTGATTGAAAGTATGTAACATAAACGTAATTTCAGTACTGTCAAAGCTTAGGCATTTTAAAACTACAATAAGATGGCATCTGCTTTTAAGAACAAAAAGCTCCTGGCCAGGAAGCTGACACTCTACTCTGTCAGTCATCCTGGCCTGTCATTGCCAACATAAATGCCCCATGCATGCCGTCTATATATTAAGATTCACTGGAGTCCTATATCAGCTGGCTTCCATGGTGTAGCCCTGCCACCTTGCAGAAAAAGGCTTCTACCTTTTCTACTGTATATCTGATATAGAAAAGGCCAGGGACATTTTCTGCAAGGGGGCAGATCTATACACTGGAACCCAGCTCATATGAGTTTCCAATGAATACTGTATTATTAAACAGACAATGTGTTGGGGCATTCTCAGGATATAGCTATAGAGCAGCTGTTAAATAGAAATCAAAACTAGTCCATGGTAAGAGTAGGTGTAGAGCAGTGGCGGACACTGCCAGCAGTGGGCCCCTGTGCAAAATACCAATTGCGAGCCCCTGACAGGCAGCGCAATGTGGGTGTGGCCATAACTAAATTGGGTGTGGTTACACATTGCATATATTTACCAATACGGTCTATGGTAACTTTTCCTGAGGCCCAGAAATATTTGTTGATGCATACATGTAACAACTGCATTATACAGGTTACTGAACAAAAGCAAAACTTAACCCCAATCCTGCATCAAGACAGAGCATGACATGACAGGCTCTGTCTTTTATACTTGAAAGCACACCTGAAGTGAGAGGGATATGGAGGCTGCCATATTTATTTCCTTTTAAATAATGCACATTGCCTGGCTATCCTGTAAATACTATTCATCTAATGCATTTAGCCATAGACCCTGAACAAGCATGCAAATCAGATGTTTCTGACTGAAGTGTGGAGCTGACTGGAACAAATGCAAATCAATCTAGGACTGACTAGCCAAAGACGGTGCAGTCTGCAGTGGCAGACTGGCAGTGTGCAGTTTAGACCACCTGGCTGGAACCTAGTACAGAGGTTGATTAAGCTAGGAGGCAAGAGGTGCAGTGGGAAGACAGGACAGTGGATTCGCAATGGGGTGGTGCCAAGATGTTTTTTTTTTTTTAGGGTGCTATGCAAATGCTGGATCCACCACTGGGGTAGGTGATCTGCGGCGCAGAACGCGCGCCGCGGCAAAAAATTGGCGTGGTAATGGCAGGTCATGAACGGGGCGATGACGGTTACATGAACTTAGCAGCAGTTTATTCAGCAGTTGACATCAACAGGGAACTTTGAGTAAAGCCCTGTCTCCTAATAAAAAATGATGCCCTATTTACTATACTGTACATATAGAAGAGATTAGATTGTGAGCTTCTCTGAGCACAGTCAGTGTTGTGACTATGTACTCTGTAAAATGCTGCAGAAGATGTCAGAGCTATATAAATACATAATAATAATATGGTAGGACATTAGACTATGACTGTTGTAGGATAAGTTTGTGAGCTCCTCTGAGGACAGTCAGTGACATGACTATGTACTCTGTAAAATGCTGCAGAAGATGTCAGAGCTATATAAATACATAATAATAATATGGTAGGACAATAGACTATGACTGTTGTAGGATAAGATTGTGAGCTCCTCTGAGGACAGTCAGTGACATGACTATGTACTCTGTAAAGTGCTGCAGAAGATGCCAGTGCTATATAAATACATAATAATATGAAGACATTCGACTATGACTATGGTATTAGTAGTGTGAGCTCCTCTAAAGGACAGTGAGTGACATAACAATGTACTCTGTAAAGTGCTGCAGGTGGGTGGGTGGGCTAAACGATTACCCGGTCGGGAGGGTGGGTGAGCTAAAAGATTATCTGGGGGGAGGGAGGGTAGGTGGATGTGTGGGCTAAAAATTACCTGTGAGGGTGGGCCATGAGGGTGGGCTGAAAGATTACCTGGGTCTGGGTGGGTGGGCTGTAGGATTACCTGGGTCTGGGTGGGTTGTAGGATTACCTGGGTCTGGGTGGGTGGGCTGTAGGATTACCTGTATTTGGATGGGTGGGCTGTAGGATTAATTGAGTCTGGGTGGATGGGTGGGCTGAAGGATTACCTGGGTCTAGCTGGGCGGGTTGACTGATTACCTGGGTCTGGGTGGGCTGAAAGATTACCTGGGTCTGGGTGGGTGGGTGTTCTGTGAGATTACCTGGGTCTGGGTGGGTGGATGGGCTTTAAGATTACCTGGGTCTAGGTGGGTGGGCTGTAAGATTACCTGGGTCTGGGTGGTTGGGTGGGCTGTAAGATTGTCTGGGTGCGTGATCTGTAAGATTACCTGGGTCTGGGTAGGTGGGTGGGCTGTAAGATTACCTGGGTCTGGGTGGGTGGGCTGTAGGATTACCTGGGTCTAGGTGGGTGGGCTGTAGGATTACCTGGGTCTGGGTGAGTGGGTGGGCTGTAGGATTACCTGGGTGGGCTGGCTGGCAGGATTACCTGGCTGGGTGGGTGGGCTGTAGGATTACCTGGGTGGGCGGGCTGTAGGATTACCTGGGGGTGGTTGGGCTGTAGGATTACCTGGGGGTTGGTGGGTGGGCTGTAGGATTACCTGGGGGTTGGTGGGCTGTAGGATTACCTGGGGGTGGGTTGGTGGGTGTGTGGGCTGTAGGATTACCTGGGGGTGGGTGGGCTGGTCGGTTGGTCTGGGAGGGTGAAAGATAAGATTACCTGGTCAGGAGGGTGGGGTAGACTATTTGCAGAGGCTGGGAGGGGGGGCTCAATCACTCCCTCACCTCGGGGGTCCCCCCTCCTGTTATGCGTGGCGCGGGAGATACAGCTATAGTCCCTGGGCTGCAGCAGATGCTAGAGCTCCAGCCGCCTTGTCCACTCCTGTCTCCTCCTCAGCAATACTGCTCGCACTACTTCCTGATTCAGTGCATGCAAGCGGTATTGCTGAAGAGGAGACAGTGTGGACCAGGCGGCTGGAGCTCTAGCGTCTGCTGCAGCCCGGAGGCTATAGCTGTATCTTCCTCCGCGGTGCCGCGCATTAAAGGAGGGGGGCCTGCTGAGGTGAGGTAATGATAAGAGTCCGGCCCCCCGGGGAAAAAAAGAACCCCCCCCCCAAAAAAAAAAAGTCTGCAATACCTAATGGGCCCCTCTTAAAACGGAACTTGAGGGGCCCCTGTGCACTTGCATGGCCGTATGTCTGCCACTGGTGTAGAGTGTGCAGACTGGAACCTAGAACATCTATAGGTCCCTAGGAAAGCTAACTGTGGGTATATCTAAGAATGATGTGCACGTACTCTTTCAAGAGAATGAGGGAATTCTTCCTCTATTATACATTTTTCTTGCAAGATTTGAAACAGCCAGGTTTACAGGTGATAGACAGCACCTCTGCGATCAGTGTGCATAACATCATCGGATCTACAGATAAGGCTCTGCGCCCCTTACAGCTAGTACAGAATGCTGCAGCCAGACTCCTAGCCAATGCCCCCCGCAGCTCACACATCACCCCAGTACTGCAAACTCTTCACTGGTTGCCAGTAAAATGGAGAATCAATTTTAAGATCTGCCTGCTGACATTCAAGGCTCTACACCACATGGGACCCAAATACATAGCGGATCTATTGGAACTTTATGCCCCTTCACGCACCCTCCGCTCTGCCAACAAGATGAAGCTGGTTATTCCCAGGATACACTTAACATTTGGTGCTCGGGCCTTTTCCTACGCAGCCCCTACTCTATGGAACTCACTTCCACAATCAGTACGAGAGGCTCCTTCTCTGGACAGCTTTAAAAAAAGGCTAAAAACTCACCTCTTTTCCCGAGCCTTTGAGACTGCATAATGCAGGGTCACAGCGCTTTGAGTCCCCAGGGAGAAAAGCGCTATATAAATATTATTGTTATTGTTATTATCAGTGGATTCACAACAGCTCTGTGGGGAGAGCATATGTAGAGTATAGTACTTCTGAGTAACTTAATTTGTAATCACCATCCCCAAATTTAACATATCAAATTAATTGATTTCATGAGCAATGGGAGTGCATACATTTGCATACAATGTGTGCATTAACCTGCATCAACGCAAAATTATTTCCATCTCATTGACCATCCCACAACTACACATCAGGCTTTATTCTTACAGCAGAGATGTTATTATATATTTTTAAACATTCATGTGTACACATCAGATATACAGTCACAATCAGATAAGTATATCTGACTTTAAAATTACGGCGACTGCTTTATTATAGCAGCACAAAAAAGTGTTTGTTTGTTTGTTTTTTTTGTCTTGTATATCTTAGTTATCTAAGTTAATTATGCTATATCTAAGTTATTTATGGTGACAATTATTTGTGAAATAGAACATTTTATCATATTTTCTCTTTTAATTACAGCTTAAATGTATTAGAGGTCAGAGTATTTTTTCCCCACTCTGACTCCAGGTATGCAAAAATTGCCCTGATTCTGACTCCTTGACTCCAACTCCATAGTCCTGAAACAACAAAGGGATATACCCTCCACACAAGGAGGTATGAATATACATGAGGTTCAGAGGCCCCAAAGTGAAATAAAGTTATTAAAAACAATTTAAAAATAGAAGATGTAAAGGTAACTGTAACTCTTCTCTGGGAAAAAACACAATGGTGGGGTTACCAAGTGTAATTGTATTGATCCAAATAAGAAAAACTATGAACTCCACTGCACTAAAACCTTATCTGAAGCTGTTCTTTACTGTTTCTTTGATGTATTAGTGTTTCAGAAAATAGGACTGTCCCCAAGTTAGAAAGCTAAGAGAAGCTCTTTTGCATAGCTAACAACTGAAGTTTTTAAACTCTTCCTGTACTGGAAACAATATGAGACTCCTATATTTGCTACTAATGTTCTATTTAACCACTTGAGGACCCAGCCTTTACCCCCCCCCTTAAGGACCAGCGTGGTTTTTTATGATCTGTGCTGGGTGGGCTCTGCAGCCCCCAGCACAGATCAGGTTGCAGGCAGAGCGATCAGATCACCCCCCTTTTTTCACCCCTATGGGGATGATGTGCAGGGGGGGTCTGATCGCTCCTGCCTGTCTGGGTGTTGCGGGGGGGGGGCACCTCAAAGCCCTCCTCCACGGCGAAATTTCCCCCTCCCTCTCCTCCCTCTCCCCCCTGGTGATCTGGGCTGCACAGGACGCTATCCGTCCTGTGCAGCCAGTGACAGGCTGTCCTCTGTCACATGGCGGCGATCCCCGGCCGCTGAGTGGCCGGGGGTCGCCAATCTGCCTTACGGCGCTGCTGTAGCAGCAGCGCCGTTCAATGTCTCCTGCGTTTACATTTAGTCTGCGAGCCGCGATCAGCGGCTCACAGGCTATTCACGGAGACCCGCTCCGTGATCTAACAGGAAACGGCCGCTCGCGCGAGCGGCCTTTCCTGATTAATTAGAGAGGCACCTGGCGACGCAGATGTGCGTCGCTGGTCCTCCAGCTACCACTTTGCCGCCGCACGGTATGAGTGTGCGGTCGGCAAGTGGTTAACTGTACTACATCTACAATTCATTACCTCATAAGTTTATTTTCACTTCAGATTCCCTTTAATACATTACAATACCCTACTCTATATACATACCATGAACTCTGTATTAAATGTTAAAATACAGTCATTGAAAGTATCTTAACCTTGGGAAAGCCGGGGAACCCAGTGTTTAAGCACAGCAGAGCTTACAAACAGCCCAAGAAGTTGGCCTTCACCTTCACCACTGTAAGTAATGCCGGCAATTTGTTCCGGTTTGTTGAGTTTTAGTTAGTTGAGTTCTCCATAACTGGGACTTCCTCCACTTAATGTAAAAGTAATAATTACCTACCAGCTCCATTCCTCCAGAAAACCTCCCGGATCCTGTGGCCGCTGGCTTCTGGTGCAATTAGAAACATTTGATCTGAATGCTTCTTTAGAATTTATGGTTAAAGCGGACCTGAACTCAGAACGCCCTCTCTGCTCTAAAAGATACACAACAGCATAATAACCTTTAAACAAAAAACAGAAAAGCCTGTGCTTTCAAATGAGATTATCTGCAATCTCTGCCGTGGCAGTCATGTGACATAGGAGTGATCAAATTACAACTTGTGCTTAGTCACATATGAGGGGGAATTAGAAAGGCTAAACTCTCTAAATACATACAGGGTGCATTTATCTCTGTTTTTGCTCTGTCCTGTGCAAGAGTTCAGGCCCACTTTAAAGTTAGAGGTAGAGGATCAGCATGACAGCCAAACAATTGGTATTGTTTGAAAGGAAATACATTTGGCAGCCCCCATATCCCTGTCAGTTCAGATGTCTTGCAAGGGAATTCTGAAACAAATCATATTGATACAATTTACGCCTAAAAATATACCTGGTTTGCAGAAGGGGGATTAGATTGTGAGCTCCTCTGAGGGATAGTTGGTGACAAGACAATATAACCTGTAAAGCGCTGCAGAAGATGTCGGCACCATATACATACTAAATAATAAATGAATAATAGCAGTCTGGGTCATTGCAGATGTCAGTCTTTCAGGTAAAGGACTGGATTCTTGTAAGATGACTTCTGCTCTTTGCAACTTTAAATGCAAATTTAAAGTGTTGACTTTAAGGGGGCAGAACGGGGACCCCGAATTATTACAGAACTTCAGTTTACACTACGGCATGAATTCCACCACTTAGTGGACCAGCTCACTAAAAACGATTGAACGCCACTGTTACACACACAGTACACTGGCATTACATTCATCTCCAGTGGAGACGCTGCTATATTCATGAGCATAACGTCTCCGTACAGCTGTTAATTACCTAATTATCAGACTACTCATGTTCTGCAATTATAATTGAAGCTAATCTTTTGTACTATTAACCTTTCCTTTCCAGTTGCTGTAAACATCTACCTTTGCTGTTCTTCATTAAGGGAGTTCTGAAGTCTGCAGTGGAGGTAGCATATGGCGAGCGTGTAAATCTTCATGCTATAGCTGCATGTGGGCGCCTGTTCTCTGGGGAACACGGTAGACTGTGCTGCTAATTACCGTAGAGCTGGATCATACAAATTTCCCTACAGCAAACCACAGAGTGTTAAGCTGTGTATCAATGTGAAGCATCTAGACGTGTCTAATGCTGGGAATACACGGTACGTTTATTCCCGCTGAATCGAGCCGCTGATGGGGGCCGCTGATAAAATCCGACGTGCCCGATCACCCGCTGAATCGATGCCCCGCTCGATACCGCGGGCAGGACAATAGAAGAAAACGAGCAGAAGATAAGAAGCGCCTGCGGGGACGAGCGGGTATCGATCCAGGCGCCCGCGGGGACGAGCGGGGACGCGCCGAAATCGAGCCAGCGGCCCAAATCTGGGATTAGAAACTAGAAACTGCCCTGCCCTCTGTGATACCAAACAGTAGAAACAAGCATGGTCACGTGGGGAGTGCACATACCAATTATGAAACTTTTTTTAGAATATGATGGGGTTGATTCATTAAGCTGCGCTGCTAAAGCAGTGCAGCTTAATATGAGGAGCGCGAGTTGTGTGCATGCTACACGCGGTAGTGCAGCATGGTGTGCACAACCAACTAGTCATTTCGGGGCCCTGTGGGGTCCCCTTTGTCAAGGCTACAGTACAGAATGGTTTGTTTCTGTACTGTAGCCTTGACAAAGGGGACCCCACAGGACCCCGAAACGACTCGTTGGTTGTGGAATGGTTTGTCACGTGTTTTGAATAAACAGGACATGGTACTTTAGAGTGTTCGGACCTTCCATTCATAGAATAGCCGCTTTACTCACCTCCCCTCCCCCGAGTCCCAGTGAGTCCAGTGGCTTTATAGGACATGATCCCCACACTTTGATTGGCCCAATAGGCTGCCTGTCAAGTGACAGCGCGCGTAAGTTACCAGCGCACTCTATGCTGCACTACCGCGTGTAGCGTGCATGCATGCATAGCATATCATCAATGAGGAACATTGGTTTAATGGTCAACTGCCTAACTCTATGGACACCTTGTTTTTTTCTTTTTTGTAAAAGGAAAAAAGATAAGGGGGGTTGACTTAAGCTAGTGCTAGACTGGCCAACAACCAAACAACTTGACTTATGAGTTCTTACCCAGTCTTAAGCTGGCCATACACTGGTTGGTATGGCCAACAGATAGGTTCTTCTCAGATCTGATCAGAGATTATCAGAGAGGGATGTATCTGATCGAATCCCTCCACACACTGTAAACAGATTTTCCCACAAGGAATCCCATAAGTCCATCTGTCATGATGGATCACTAAAGCCTCATACACACCTGAGTTAAGTCGGCTGATGCGGTCGATAACAACCACCTCAGCTGATAATCAGGCGTGTGTATGGCAGCCTGAGACCCCTAACACGCTTCCCCACCACATCAACACCACAAGGGCCACGCAAGTCTATGGAGACTTGTACACTTCACGCGATACAGTGCACTGGAAGTATCCAAATCGCCACAATGCCAACACAAAGTATAATTATGGAGAAAAATGATCAGCGCTAGATGCTAGGATGGCAGTCTCCTGGGGGGTAGATGGATAACTCGCTGTGCCTCCGGTTGAGAAACCAACTGTATCCAATTGAAGAAAAAGATCTGGGCACCAGATGCGTTGCAAAGATCACACTATTTATTTCATCCCCACCACAGACAGATACACACACCAAGGCAAAGGCCTGACAGCTGTTTCGCAAGCAAACACTTGCTTCCTCAGAGACCAAAAGCTTTTGGTCTCTGAGAAAGCAAGCATTTGCTTGAGAAACAGCTGTCAGGCCTTTGCCTTGGTGTTTGTATCTGTCTGTGGTGGGGATGAAATAAATAGTGTGATCTTTGCAACGCATCTGGTGCCTGGATCTTTTTTTTCAACTACCAAAACAAAGTATGCAGCACGTTTCCGCATGATCTGTGCCTACCGCAAGGATTATGCAGCAACGCAAGTCAGTGGGCGATACAGTAAGTGTAAACGATGGGAGCTTGGTCTTAAATGACCCAGGGGAGAGGTGCAAACTTCTGATATCTATTAGTAGACATTTTATTAAAGGGGACCTGAACTCTTGCACAGGACAGAAGGAAAACATAGATAAATGCACCCCGTATGTATTTATAGAGTTTAGCCTATCTAATTACCCCTTATCTGTGACTAAGCACAAGTTGTAATTTGATCCCTCAGCTGTGTCAACTGACTGCCACGACAGAGAGCTCATTTGTAAACATAGGATGTTAGCTATGTCTGCTTCCATGAAAGCAGAAAGTAGACAAACTGCAGATTTATTGCAAGATCAGCTGTAACAAATATTTTTTTTCCTTTAAATGTTATTATGCTGTTGCTTATCTTTTAAAGCAGAGAGGAAGTTCTGAGTTCAGGTCCGCTTTAAAGGTTTTGTGAATTTCACAGGCCTGACAGTTCAAGCTGCTATTTTGTTCCAGGTGAATAATTTAGGGAAATTGATTCTAAATTGAAGTTATTGTGTGAACACCAAAAAAAAAAGCAGTTGCCCATTTGCTAAGCAAAAACAAAACAAATGTGAGGCCTGTGATGCATTAGCAGCTGGATCCAAAGCTGTGATGGCTGCATTTTTGTGCTTGAGCCGTTACTCAGTCAGTCACAGCAGCACTAAGGTGATTGTGACGTGCCATCTCCCATGATGAATTACAGACGGGTCAGGTTGACAGGCCAATAGTTTTTTCTTTTTAACAGGCAAATCAATAGAATGCCCTTTTTTGTTATATGTAATTCCTGACCAGCATAATTGTTGCTGTGCTTTGACAACTGGGGACTAGTTTACAAAGATAAATAACTATTTGATTGCTGATTTATTTAATATTTGATAAAAAAAAAACTGGTCATGTGCATGCATTTTGCTTGTTTGTGGGTATTGCCTATAATGGCAGATCAAGAATTCACAAAGTAATTCCTGTTCACCACTATGCTGCTGGCAGTTGTTACAGTGCTTGACAGCTAAATAGCTGGCGAGGCTGCTGTGGCAGCATATTAATACATACAGCAAAAAAATCTATAAACATTTTCCTTTGACATTATTGTGTTGGGCTCCACTTCCTGAGCATTATGATGGATTTCAGCACTGGAGGTACTTTTCAAAAGAGGCAGTGGCAAAGTTCCTTACCTTTCCAAAGCTCCTTTGTTACAATGTTTACCACTTAAGGACCAGAGACTCTCTGGTAAAAAAAAAAAGGGGGGGGCTCACCCATGTCACGCCACACGGACCCGTCTCTCTTGCTGTTCGCGCCGCTCTCCCTTCACTACCGCGCACTTGCTCTGCTGTCAGTATGTCAAACTTAAATACACAGTGGGCCAAAGTTGAAAACTGGGACCAAGTTGCTGGGCTTTTAAAGGTTTCACCAATCGACTCTGGAAAAAAAATGTAGCTTAACGTACAACAGAGGCACCAAAATAGTGTACAATAAATTAAAAATGTTCTTAAATGGAATGTAGTGTTGGACTTACCTCCCCAATTAGACAAAGCAGTGATATTAGACTTCCAACTAACCGACTAGCACCGCTCAATTCTGTACTGAACTCTGCTGCTAGACTTATTCATCTCTCCTCTCGCTCTTCGTCTGCTGCTCCTCTCTGTCAAGCTCTTCACTGGCTACCAATTAACAAAAGGATTCAGTTCAAACTCTTAACCCTAACCTACAAAGCTCTCCACAATCTCTCTCCCCTGTGCATCTCCTCACTAGGATGCGAAGCATCATGCTTGCTCTAAAATGGATTTTCTCAAAAATGTTGACATGTTGCCAATAGTGGCCCTGACAACGTGGCAAATTTGATGATGGTAGCATATTTGAGGCCTTCACAGTAAGCCAGATCCATCACACTGGCGCACCGAAGGGGGTATTCCGGGTGTCTGGAACACCCCCTGCGACCAGAAGGATATGTGTGTGGCGCTGCGGGGGGCCTCGGGTCGGTTGCTGCTGGCGGTGGGCAGAGCTGCGGGGAGAGAAGACACTTACGGTGCCTGGATCCTGCGCGGCTTCCATGTACTTCCTGTCCCGGCGTCTGTAGCTATGGTAACAGCGCCCCCTGTGATGACGTACCGCATGTCATCACAGGGGTAGCTCTTACCGATGCGACGCACGCCGGGACAAGCAGAAGATAGAAGCTGCGTGCAGGATGAAGGCAGGTAAATGGAAACTCCTCTCTCCCCGCTCCCCCCCCCCCCCCCCCGCCTACCTATCCAACATATTCCGGGGCATAGACCTATCTAACCTATACTGGGGCATGTTCCTATCTAAGCTATACTGAGGGGCATATACCTATCTAATCTATACTGGGGGGCATATACCTATCTAATCTATACTGGGGGGCATATACCTATCTAACCTATACTGGGGCATGTACCTATCTAAGCTATACTGAGGGGCATATACCTATCTAATCTATACTGGGGGGCATGTACCTATCTAATCTATACTGGGGGCATATCATCTATACTGGGCAGCACGGTGGCGTAGTGGTTAGCTCTCTCGCCTTGCAGCGGTGGGTCCCTGGTTCGAATCCCAGCCAGGGCACTATCTGCAAAGAGTTTGTATGTTCTCTCCGTGTCTGCGTGGGTTTCCTCCGGGCACTCCGGTTTCCTCCCACATTCCAAAAACATACAGATAAGTTAATTGGCTCCCCCTAAAAATTGGCCCTAGACTACAGTACTTACACTAAATAATATAGACATATGGCAATGGTAGGGATTAGATTGTGAGCTCCTTTGAGGGACAGTTAGTGACAAGACAATATATATATATATACACTGTACAGCGCTGCGTAATATGTCGGCGCTATATAAATACTAAATAATAATAATAATAATAATAATAATAAATATACCTATCTAATCTATACTGGGGGGCATATACCTATCTAATCTATACTGGGGGGCATATACCTATCTAATCTATACTGGGGCATATACCTATCTAAGCTATACTGGGGGCATATACCTATCTAATCTATACTGGGGCATATACCTATCTAATCTATACTGGGGCATATACCTATCTAACCTATACTGGGGCATATACCTATCTAACCTATACTGGGGAATATACCTATCTAATCTATACTGGGACATATACCTATCTAACCTATACTGGGGAATATACCTAACCTATACTGGGGAATATACCTATCTAACCTATACTGGGGCATATACCTATCTAAGCTATACTGAGGGGCATATACCTATCTAATCTATGCTGGGGGGCATATACCTATCTAATCTATACTGGGGGACATATACCTATCTAATCTATACTGGGGCATATACCTATCTAAGCTATACTGGGGGCATATACCTATCTAAGCTATACTGGGGGCATATACCTATCTAAGCTATACTGGGGGCATATACCTATCTAAGCTATACTGGGGTCATATACCTATCTAAGCTATACTGGGGCATATACCTATCTAACCTATACTGGGGCACATACCTAACCTATACTGGGGCATATACCTATCTAACCTATACTGGGGAATATACCTATCTAACCTATACTGGGGCATATACCTATCTAAGCTATACTGAGGGGCATATACCTATCTAATCTATACTGGGAGCATATACCTATCTAATCTACACTGGGGGGCATGTACCTGTCTAATCTATACTGGGGGGCATATACCTATGTAACCTATACTGGGGGACATATACCTATCTAATCTATACTGGGGGGTATATACCTATCTAACCTATACTGGAGCCATATACCTATCTAACCTATACTGGAGCCATATACCTATCTAACCTATACTGGAGGCATATAGCTATCTAATCTATACTGGGGGGCATATACCTATCTAACCTATACTGGAGCCATATACCTATCTAACCTATACTGGGGGCAACTATATGGGCTACCTATACTCGGCTGGCTACCTATACTGTGGGCACCTATACCTGTCTGATTGGATACTTCCGACACACTGCAAGGGACCACCATAAGTGTGAAGCTCTCCATAGACTTTCATTGCTTTTGTGGCCACTTGTGGCAAAATAGGGTAACACAATGCAGGATTACTCTGCTAGTATAAAATGTGCCTTACTCACCACAGGAAAACTGAAGGCTTCAACTCACGTTACTTTTACTATATCTACAACCAACAAATATTCATTTTTAATAAAAATCCAACTGCAGGATTTTTTTTTTGTTTTCTAAACATTTTATTAATTTGTACTTTGTGATGCAGGAAGGCATTTTTAAGTGTACAGAGTTCAACATACCGCCATTTTAAATTAAACAAGCACTTCTCTATATTATATCATAAGTACTGTATACAACATGGAATTCTATGTGCTCTTATTATTTAAAACATACGTGAAAAAAAATATATAACCTAATTCTTTTATGTACAGTAAAAATAAAGAAAAAAGACAAAGAAAAAACTTCTCAAATAAAAAAGAAAGCAGAACATTGATGAATATAGGTAATTTCAATCTGCTACATATGCCTTTAACAACAAACATAATTGACAGCAAAATATGTATTCATCATGAGCTTCTAACAAATCCAATTAATTTAAAGAGACTCAGAGATGAGTCTTCCTGCCTTTTTTTTTTACTTAACCCGTGGCTTCCTCCAGCCTCATAAGCATGACTGTGTCCCTCGCCTCCTCCTATCCTCCTACAATGTCCCGTTCAGCCGCGGTGAGCCCCGGTAAGCAGCTCAGTGACATCAGCGGTGGACCTTCTGCGCATGCGCTGACCTTCTGCGCAAGCATAGAAGGCCCCGGTTGACGTCACTCAGTCAGACTGAGACACACTGAGTCTGACTGAGCCGCGTACCGTACTAGAACAGCATTCAAAGGGTTACACACAGGACTTAAAAGTTCAGTGCAGAGAAATCTGGACGCATCCAAAAGTGGAGATAATGCTATCTTGTGTTTACTTAATTGTATCAAGTGAGGAATGTGACACATTCTCTGACTGTGCAGAAGCTCCTGGACACAGACAGACACTCAAAGCATTTCTGCCTTCAATACGTAATTAATAAAACCAGTTATGAATAAAATGCAAAGTCAGCTCTCAAAGCAAAAAACTGTACTTTTGGGAACTTGTAATTTCTAAATGAATAATAATACTTATGCACAAATGCAAATATGATAACCGTATGGCATATAAAAACTAGGAAAACATGTTTTTATTGAATATTTTTCAGGGTTTTATACTGCTTTAACCTACTTCTAGAACCTCACAGACATGTTATTGTCAGTATTCTGCTAGCAACAAAGATTGCCATTTCAAGACATTGGAATGTTGCTAAAGTTCTGACTATCAAAGAAATTATTCAGATATTGAATCTAAACTTTGAATATGAGTGAATGTTTGCCAATCTGTTTAGTAATCTGGACCAATTCTACAGAAAATGGGAGATTTGGGATAAGGATTATCTTGATCATGTTGCAGCTTCCAGGATTTTTTTTTGTAGCTTAGAACAGTACAGAAAAGGGTCAGAACCTGTTCTGGGTTTTTATGCCTGTTTGTGACCCTTTGAGAAATTATCCCTCACTTCTGGCCCTGCATGAATGAGTCAATCACTGCAATTGGTACTGAGATAGCACCACATCAAACCACGTTTTGTAGAATGAATCAGAGTTAGCCCATCAAGGTTTAATTGTCCATCATGTTTTCTCCTTGAGAGCATTAGCATTCACATTAAAGCAGGGGCGTAGCAATAGGGGGTGCAGCGGTAGCGACCGCATCGGGGCCCTTGGGCCAGAGGGGCCCCGAAGGGCCCTCCCTCAACTACAGTATTAGCTCTCTATTGGTCCTGTGCTCATAATAATCACTTCTATAGATACTTTGAATAGTGGTAATCATTAACAAGCTGTTCCCCATCCCATTCTTGCACCTCTGACACTGTAGTTACCATTGGCAGGTTTTGGTGCGCCGTATCAATTGTTATGTATAGAGTGCTTGAGGGGCCCCATTGTAAGACTTGCATCGGGGCCCACAGCTCCTTAGCTACGCCACTGCATTAAAGGCCTGGAGGCATATGGAGGCCCCAGAGGTAAAACATGAGGGAACATCTCCCTAGCATAAAAGTTTTCACCACAGACAAGCTCAGTTTGTTTTACTTGGATACAGGTTTGTTTTAATGTTACTCTGATCTTAAAGTAGAAGTACCACTGTTTGAATAACTCTGCGTAATATGCTTACATACAGAATGTTTACTGCTAGACTTTTAGGTAGGTAAAGTGGCAGGTTCACGCCTACATTGGTGGGTTGCATATCACTTCATGAATATTGATTGCGCACACGATGCCTCTGATGGCATATTTATTTTTCTGGAATGCAACCCATCCGGCATTTTTTGCGCACCATTATTCATGCCTCGTTCAGAGTGCATAATTGACTGCCCATTGTTTTGTCTTATTGTGCATTATACTTTCAACAAGCTTTCAGCAGCCCTATTTCAGATTGGCCTTTTTATGTTCGATACAAAGACGCCTTGTTGGCCAATTCCATCTTTTCATCGCAGTTCTCTAGGACCAGATCCAAGCTGCTTGTCAGATGTTCATTAACTTCCCTATGGGCTTCTTCCAGCGTGTCTCCTAAGATCATTGTGCCAAGAATTCGCGCTTCCTTATCCACGGCTTCCTTTCTCTCCTCGATCAGGGAGACAAATTACCTCCCCCACACCCCCCCCCAAAAAAAGATCACCAGGGATGATTTAATGAGAATTTCTTTTGGAGTTAAGCATGGAAATCTATGTAGTTAACATTCGGTATGGTTAATTGGACTTTTTTTTTAGCCCCCTTCAGGAAAAAAAAAATCTGAGGCTATCCTGTTAATCTCTCATTTGTAATCAATTGTGTTGTCTAAACAAAAGTCTAGGTCGTCCTTTCTTCCTGGCCCAGACATTCTTTTGTTGCCTGTAAATGCCTCATTCTGCAGTGATCCCAGTAGTGTAGATGTACTCGATTGTTGACAGTTCATTATTGGCCTTTTGTCCATTTTAATCTTTCTTGCTGTGTTTTGCATGTGCATGCCTTAATGAGCTTCGCTGGCAATTAACATGTTTCAGAGAGCAAAACGGGTTGCTCAGATGTTTTTTTTCCCTGAGTGAAATGCAGAGAAAAGGCCAACACGATTATTTTTCAGATTCCATGTGCTTGTCCTCCAACAGTTTTATACCTGTTATCAGTAGGAGGCTGCCTGCCTCTTTCAACCCAACTTCTTTTTCATCTTCAGCCCGCGGCCTTTTATTCCTGCGGCAAAGTCTCATAGCTGACTTGGATCATAGAGATGGAACAGGGAGATACGATGGAGTGGTCTTTGTGCCAAGGCAGCCACAAAGGCACCCTGCTCTTAAATTCATGGGGAGATCATTGCAATTTAACAAGATAGGCATTTAAAAGGACGCTGGAAACTTAACATCTTGAAGGCTTTAAAGGGCAGCTCACACATGAGACTGAAGTTGTTCCAGCATGAAAAGGCATTTTGTTACATTCACAGATCTATAGGTGAATGTTTATGGAACAAGGTATTTTAGATCATTGTGGTCTGTGCCACATAACTGAGAACATAGGACATAAAAGTCCTTGTTTACTTATTTTACAATGTACCCACTTTACAATGTACCCACCCACACCTTTATTCTCAGTATACTCAACCTCCTCTTATAATTAAAATTGCTGCACTCCATGTGGCCCTGGAAGCCTACCCACTGACCGACATCCATGCCGTGTCACACAAGACTGGCTCCGCCTTTCTATCTAGTCCTTCAGTCAGCATCTCAGTCCTTATATGGGTGTCCTGCCAAGTGGGTGGAGACATGAGACAAGCTATTAACAGGCTAGCACTTTACTCTAGGGTCTCAGGTGTGAACATTACCATCTTCATGGAGTTTGTGTGCTCTTTGTGGGGGTTGCCTCCAGGCACTCCAATTTCCTCCTACGATATAACTGATTTTGCTCCAAAACTGGATATAGACCAGGCATGTGCAAACTTGGCCCTCCAGCTGTTAAGGAACTACAAATCCCACAATGCATTTGCCTTTATGAGTCATGACTGTGGCTGTCAGACTCCTGCAATGCATTGTGGGACTTGTAGATCCTCAACAGCTGGAGGACCAAATTTGCCCAATGCCCATGCCTGATATAGACTGTGGTAAGGAGAAATATGACTATGGAAGGTTTAGACTGTGTGCTGCAGTGAGGGACAGTTAACGACATTACATGTTTCAGGGGCTCTGTCAGTGATATATACTGAAGAATAAAAGTCTACATCCAGATTCACAAGCATGCTTCTATCATTACATGTTTGAATGAATTTAGCTGGTAGGAATAGTTATTACACTAGCCTGCATCCAGTTGCTCTCAGCTCAAATGTCTCAGTGCACTTGCCCATAGTGAGGAATAGCTCAGGCAGAGCTGTAATTCGAAGGTGGTGAGAAGGGATTCACATTATGACTGTACAGGTGCCCCCTTCCAGCTTGTAGGTATGTCTTGTAGTCTTATGGATGTTGATGGTTACAGGGGGAGGGGTCTGGATGGTTTACAGACTGCTCGTCTCTCAAACTGCATACTGACTTTGACACAGGAAATCAGATTTGCAGACCTAGGCAAAGTGGATTAAATATTGCAAAATCTATTATGCTAGGTACACACTATGAGATTTTCTGGCATATTTACTGTCAGATCAATTATTTCTAACATGTCCAATCTGATTTCCGATCGATTTCTGACTGTTTTCTTTTCACTTCAATAGGAAATTGATCTGAAAATGCTCGGAAATCAGATTGGACATGTTGGAAATAATCGATCTCACAGTAAAGGTGGCCATACTTCGGGCGACTTGGCGACCGATCGACCATCCAATTCGATTATTTTAATTGAATTGGATGAAAATCTGTGCCGCCCGACTGACAAAGCAACCAATTTCGGGGCGGAAATTGGCTGCAGGGTGGATCGGGAATGCTGCAAGATGTCGGGCCGAAGTTGGTTGGTCAGGTGTGCGGCGGCAATTTCCGGAACGAGCGATGAGACGATGAAACCCCCCGCGCTGTCGACACAATGTATAAATGTGCCCAGTGTGTGCATTTATATGCTACCTGTCCTGTAGCAGCCTCCTCGCGGTGTCCGTAACCTCCGTCTTGCTCTCCGTACACGCTACTAGCGCATAGTGTCTAACGTCGGCGCCAGTGGCATGTACAGAGGGCCTGGTGGATTACGGACACCGCACGGAGGCTGCTACAGGACAGGTAACATATAAACGCACACACCGGGCACATTATACGTTGGGGGCAGCGGCGGTGCAGACTCAGCCATTTCCCTGAAGATTTCATGCTGAAATCGGATGGGAATCAGCCTGTAGTGTATGGGCAAAATCAACAAAAAACAAATGTATCTCTAATCAGCTTCAATTAGAGATAAATTGGTATCCAGGGTCGGACTAAGACACTAAAGGCCCACCAAGGAAGTTTCAACCTGGGGCCCGCCCCCTCTCCTCCTCCTCCCCCCCCCCCCATCACCTCTCATCCTCCCCCCCCCCCCCCCACACACACACATATTTTGGGTTCACATACACATGTACTCTACAAATTTTTCATGATTTTATGGTAGGGAATAGATTGTGAGTACTTCTGAGGACAGTCTCTAATAGGGATATGTCCACATGCGGCGTGCCGCAGAAAAAATAAATGAGTGTCACCACGCACTGGAACATGGGCGTGGTCATGATGAGTCATGGGCAGACTTTAAAAAAAAAACGCAAAATAAGTAGCGGTGTTATTCACAGAGATTAAGTCCGACCAGATACATTTTAGATAAAATAATCAAGTAGTTACATGCCTCGTGTTAATTCATCAAGTAGTCAAATGGCAGCAGATTTTCTGAGAAAATGCAATCAGATTGGTGGCAGATTTCCCCACAAAATGCAATCAAATTGGCGGCAGATATCCCCACAAAATGCAATTAGATTGGCGGCAGATATCCCCACAAAATGCAATTAGATTGGCGGCAGATGTCCCCACAAATTGCAATTAATTAGCAGCAGATATCCCCACAAAATGCAATCAGATTGGTGGCAGATATCCCCACAAAATGCAATTAGATTGGCAGCAGATATCCCCACAAAATGCAATCAGATTGGCTGCAGATTTCCCCAGAAAATGCAATTAGATTGGCGGCAGATGTCCCCACAAATTGCAATTAATTAGCAGCAGATATCCACACAAAATGCAATCAGATTGGTGGCAGATATCCCCACAGAATGCAATTAGATTGGCAGCAGATATCCCCACAAAATGCAATCAGATTGGCGGCAGATTTCCCCACAAAATACAATTAGATTGGCGGCTAATATCCCCCCTGGTGGCAGATATCCACACAAAGGCAGGTCCCCAGTTAGTGGGGGCCCCCATGCTGGAAGGGTAGGAGCGGGCACAGAGCAGCGGGGAGGTGGGGAAGCTTCCCACCCTCCCTCACCTGGAGGCCCCCCACAGTTTAGGTAAGCAGGTCACAGGTGTCCCCAGTTAGGTAGGTAGGTCTAAGTTCCCCCCCAGCTTGGAATGGGGGGCAGCAGGCACAGAGCAGCGGGGAGGGGGGAAGCCTCCCCCCCTCCCTTACCTAGGGGCCTCCCCTTCCGCGTCCCCCCTCCCTCCAGAATTGCACCCAGCAGCGGCAGCGAGCAGGAATCACTTACCAGCATTAGATCAAAAGCTCCGCATGCCGCTGCTGGTCTCCGTCTCCTGCACTGCTGTCCAATCACGCTCTCACAGGAAGTACTGCGAGAGCGTGATTGGACAGCGTCAGTGCAGGAGATCAGCCCAGCCCAGCGGCACGCAGAGCTATGGATCTGATGCTGGTAAGCTATTCCCCGTTGCTGCGGCTGGCTGACTGCAACTCTGGAGGGAGGGGGGGCGCGGAAGGGGGGCCCCTAGGTGAGGGAGGGGGGAGGCTTCCCCCCCTCCCCGCCGCTCTGTGCACAATTTCCCCCCTTCCTGCGCTGTGCCCCCTCCTTCTCAGCTCTGGGGCCCCCAGGAGGCGGGGCGGCCGGGGCCCACCGATGGAAAATATGGTGGGTCCGTGGCTCAGTCTGAGCCTGTTGGTATCTTTGTCGAATCTGGCCATACATCGCTAGTACCTAGCATTAAGGAGCTTAATGAGAAAACTGTCAGGTAAGCAGCGCTGCGTAATATGTTGGCGCTATATAAATACAATAAATAAATAAATAAAATAAATAAAGCAGAGGTGTCAGTTGCGATCTTCAGTCAGATTCTGGACAGTAGAGAAAGTCAATGGTATTCTAACAATTCTGGCATACGTGCAAATTTCATGCAAATTGTATTAACCACTTGAGGACCACAGTCTTTCTACCCCTTAAGGACCGGCCACTTTTTTTCCATTCAGACCACTGCAGCTTTCACGGTTTATTGCTCGCTCATACAACCTACCACCTAAATGAATTTTGGCTCCTTTTCTTGTCACTAATAAAGCTTTCTTTTGGTGCTTTTTGATTGCTCCTGCGATTTTTACTTTTTATTATATTCATCAAAAAAGACATGAATTTTGGCAAAAAAATGATTTTTTTAACTTTCTGTGCTGACAATTTTCAAATAAAGTAAAATTTCTGTATACATGCAGCGCGAAAAATGTGGACAAACATGTTTTTGATAAAAAAAAACCATTCAGTGTATATTTATTGGTTTGGGTAAAAGTTATAGCGTTTACAAACTATGGTGCAAAAAGTGAATTTTGCCATTTTCAAGCATCTATGACTTTTCTGACCCCCTGTCATGTTTCATGAGGGGCTAGAATTCCAGGATAGTATAAATACCCCCCAAATGACCCCATTTTGGAAAGAAGACATCCCAAAGTATTCACTGAGAGGCATAGTGAGTTCATAGAAGATATTATTTTTTGTCACAAGTAAGCGGAAAATGACACTTTGTGACAAAAAAAAAGAAAAAAAAAAAGAATCCATTTCTTCTAACTTGCGACAAAAAAAAATGAAATCTGCCACGGACTCACCATGCCCCTCTCTGAATACCTTGAAGTGTCTACTTTCCAAAATGGGGTCATTTGTGGGGTGTGTTTACTGTCCTCGCATTTTGGGGGGTGCTAATTTGTAAGCACCCCTGTAAAGCCTAAAGGTGCTCATTGGACTTTGGGCCCCTTAGCGCAGTTAGGCTGCAAAAAAGTGCCACACATGTGGTATTGCCGTACTCAAGAGAAGTAGTAGAATGTGTTTTGGGGTGTATTTTTACACATACCCATGCTGGGTGGGAGAAATATCTCTGTAAATGACAATTTTTTCATTTTTTTTACACACAATTGTCCATTTACAGAGTTATTTCTCCCACCCAGCATGGGTATGTGTAAAAATACACCCCAAAACACATTGTACTACTTCTCCCGAGTACGGCGATACCACATGTGTGGCACTTTTTTGCACCCTAACTGCGCTAAAGGGCCCAAAGTCCAATGAGTACCTTTAGGATTTCACAAGTCATTTTGCGGAATTTGATTTCCAGACTACTCCTCACGGTTTAGGGCCCCTAAAATGCCAGGGCAGTATAGGAACCCCACAAATGACCCCATTTTAGAAAGAAGACACCCCAAGGTATTCCGTTAGGAGTATGGTGAGTTCATAGAAGATTTTATTTTTTGTCAAAAGTTAGCGGAAATTGATTTTTATTGTTTTTTTCACAAAGTGTCATTTTCCACTAACTTGTGACAAAAAATAAAAACTTCTATGAACTCACCATACTCCTAACGGAATACCTTGAGGTGTCTTCTTTCTAAAATGGGGTCATTTGTGGGGTTCCTATACTGCCCTGGCATTTTAGGGGCCCTAAACCGTGAGGAGTAGTCTGGAAATCAAATTCCGCAAAATGACCTGTGAAATCCTAAAGGTACTCATTGGACTTTGGGCCCTTTAGCGCAGTTAGGGTGCAAAAAAGTGCCACACATGTGGTATCGCCGTACTCGGGAGAAGTAGTACAATGTGTTTTGGGGTGTATTTTTACACATACCCATGCTGGGTGGGAGAAATAACTCTGTAAATGGACAATTGTGTGTAAAAAAATCAAAAGATTGTCATTTACAGAGGTATTTCTCCCACCCAGCATGGGTATGTGTAAAAATACACCCCAAAACACATTGTACTACTTCTCCCGAGTATGGCAATACCACATGTGTGGCACTTTTTTGCACCCTAACTGCGCTAAAGGGCCCAAAGTCCAATGAGTACCTTTAGGATTTCACAGGTCATTTTGCAAAATTTGATTTCCAGACTACTCCTCACGGTTTAGGGCCCCTAAAATGCCAGTTCAGTATAGGAACCCCACAAATGACCCCATTTTAGAAAGAAGACACCCCAAGGTATTCCGTTAGGAGTATGGTGAGTTCATAGAAGATTTTATTTTTTGTCACAAGTTAGTGGAAAATGACACTTTGTGAAAAAAACAATAAAAATCAATTTTCCGCTAACTTTTGACAAAAAATAAAATCTTCTATGAACTCACCATACTCCTAACGGAATACCTTTGGGTGTCTTCTTTCTAGAATGGGGTCATTTGTGGGGTTACTATACTGCCCTGGCATTTTAGGGGCCCTAAACCGTGAGGAGTAGTCTTGAAACCAAATGTCGCAAAATGACCTGTGAAATCCTAAAGGTACTCATTGGACTTTGGGCCCCTTAGCGTACTTAGGGTGTAAAAAAGTGCCACACATGTGGTACCGCCGTACTCAGGAGAAGTAGTATAATGTGTTTTGGGGTGTATTTTTACACATACCCATGCTAAGTGGGAGAAATATCTCTGTAAATGACAATTGTTTGATTTGTTTTACACACAATTGACCATTTACATAGAAATTTCTCCCACCCAGCATGGGTATGTGTAAAAATACACCCCAAAACACATTATACTACTTTTCCTGAGTACGGCGGTACCACATGTGTGACACTTTTTTGCAGCCTAGGTGCGCTAAGGGGCCCAACGTCCTATTCACGGGTCATTTTGAGGCATTTGTTTTCTAGACTACTCCTCTCGGGTTTAGGGCCCCTAAAATGCCAGGGCAGTATAGGAACCCCACAAGTGACCCCATTTTAGAAAGAAGACACCCCAAGGTATTCCGTTAGGTGTATGGCGAGTTCATAGAAGATTTTATTTTTTGTCACAAGTTAGTGAAAAATGACACTTTGTGAAAAAAACCCAATAAAAATCAATTTCCGCTAACTTTTGACAAAAAATAAAATCTTCTATGAACTCGTCATACACCTAACAGAATACCTTGGGGTGTCTTTTTTTCTAAAATGGGGTCACTTGTGGGGTTCCTATACCGCCCTGGCATTTTACGGGCCCAAAACCGTGAGTAGTCTGGAAACCAAATGTCTCAAAATGACTGTTCAGGGGTATAAGCATCTGCAAATTTTGATGACAGGTGGTCTATGAGGGGGCGAATTTTGTGGAACCGGTCATAAGCAGGGTGGCCTTTTAGATGACAGGTTGTATTGGGCCTGATCTGATGGATAGGAGTGCTAGGGGGGTGACAGGAGGTGATTGATGGGTGTCTCAGGGGGTGGTTAGAGGGGAAAATAGATGCAATCAATGCACTGGGGAGGTGATCGGAAGGGGGTCTGAGGGGGATCTGAGGGTTTGGCCGAGTGATCAGGAGCCCACACGGGGCAAATTAGGGCCTGAT
Organism: Hyperolius riggenbachi; assembly: GCF_040937935.1. Classification (NCBI taxonomy): domain Eukaryota; kingdom Metazoa; phylum Chordata; class Amphibia; order Anura; family Hyperoliidae; genus Hyperolius; species Hyperolius riggenbachi. The sequence goes on from NC_090654.1 coordinate 183,951,833, forward strand.
CTGATGGGTAGGTGTGCTAGGGGGTGACAGGAGGTGATTGATGGGTGTCTCAAGGTGTGATTAGAGAGGGGAATAGATGCAAGCAATGCACTGGCGAGGTGATCAGGGCTGGGGTCTGAGGGCATTCTGAGGGTGTGGGCGGGTGATTGAGTGCCCTAGGGGCAGATAGGGGTCTAATCTGATAGGTAGCAGTGACAGGGGGTGATTGTGGGTAATTAGTGGGTGTTTAGGGTAGAGAACAGATGTGAACACTGCACTTGGGAGGTGATCGGACGTCGGATCTGCGGGCGATCTATTGGTGTGGGTGGGTGATCAGATTGCCCGCAAGGGGCAGGTTAGGGGCTGATTGATGGGTGGCAGTGACAGCGGGTGATTGATGGGTGGCAGTGACAGGGGGTGATTGATGGGTGATTGATAGGTGATTGACAGGTGATCAGTGGGTTATTACAGGGAAGGACAGATGTAAATAATGCCCTGGCGAATTGATAAGGGGGGGTCTGAGGGCAATCTGAGCGTGTAGGCGGGTGATTGGGTGCCCGCAAGGGGCAGATTAGGGTCTGATCTGATGGGTAACAGTGACAGGTGGTGATAGGGGGTGATTGATGGGTAATTAGTGGGTGTTTAGAGGAGAGAATAGATGGAAACACTGCGCTTGGGTGGTGATCTGATGTCGGATCTGCGGGCGATCTATTGGTGTGGGTGGGTGATCAGTTTGCCCGCAAGGGGCAGGTTAGGGGCTGATTGATGGGTGGCAGTGACAGGGGTGATTGATGGGTGGCAGTGACAGGGGGTGATTGATGGGTGATTGACAGGTGATTGACAGGTGATCAGTGGGTTATTACAGGGAAGGACAGATGTAAATAATGCCCTGGCGAATTGATAAGGGGGGGTCTGAGGGCAATCTGAGCGTGTAGGCGGGTGATTGGGTGCCCGCAAGGGGCAGATTAGGGTCTGATCTGATGGGTAACAGTGACAGGTGGTGATAGGGGGTGATTGATGGGTGATTGATGGGTAATTAGTGAGTGTTTAGAGGAGAGAATAGATGGAAACACTGCGCTTGGGTGGTGATCTGATGTCGGATCTGCAGGCGATCTATTGGTGTGGGTGGGTGATCAGTTTGCCCGCAAGGGGCAGGTTAGGGGCTGATTGTTGGGTGGCAGTGACAGGGGGTGATTGATGGGTGATAGGTGATTGGCAGGTGATTGACAGGTGATCAGTGGGTTATTACAGGGAAGGACAGATGTAATTAATGCACTGGTGAATTGATAAGGGGGGGGGGGGGGGTCTGAGGGCAATCTGAGCGTGTGGGCGGGTGATTGGGTGCCCGCAAGGGGCAGCTTAGGGTCTGATCTGATAGGTAACAGTGACAGGTGGTGATAGGGGGTGATTGATGGGTGATTGATGGGTAATTAGTGGGTGTTTAGAGAAGATAACAGATGTAAACAATACATTTGGGAGGTAATCTGACGGCGGGTTTGCGGGCGATCTAATGGTGTGGGTGGGTGATCAGATTGCCCGCAAGGGGCAGGTTAGGGGCTGATTGATGGGTGGCAGTGACAGGGGGTGATTGATGGGTGATAGGTGATTGGCAGGTGATTGACAGGTGATCAGTGGGTTATTACAGGGAAGAACAGATGTAATTAATGCACTGGTGAATTGATAAGGGGGGGTCAGAGGGCAATCTGAGCGTGTGGGCGGGTGATTGGGTGCCCGCAAGGGGCAGATTAGGGTCTGATCTGATAGGTAAAAGTGACAGGTGGTGATAGGGGGTGATTGATGGGTGATTGATGGGTAATTAGTGGGTGTTTAGAGGAGAGAATAGATGTAAACAATGGATTTGGGAGGTGATCTGATGTCGGATCTGCGGGCGATCTATTGGTGTGGGGGGGTGATCAGATTGCCCGCAAGGGGCAGGTTAGGGGCTGATTGATGGGTGGCAGTGACAGGGGGTGATTGATGGGTGATTGACAGGTGATTGACAGGTGATTGACGGGTGATTGACAGGTTATCAGGGAAGATAGATGCATACAGTACACAGGGGGGGGGGGGTCTGGGGGGGGTCTGGGGAGAATCTGAGGGGTGGGGGGGGGTGATCAGGAGGGGGCAGGGGGCAGGGGGGGGGATAAAAAAAAATAGCGTTGTCAGATAGTGACAGGGAGTGATTGATGGGTTATTAGGGGGGTGATTGGGTGCAAACAGGGGTCTGGGGGGTGGGCAGGGGGGGGGTCTGAGGGGTGCTGTGGGCGATCAGTGGGCGGGGGGGGCAGATCAGTGTGTTTGGGTGCAGACTAGGGTGGCTGCAGCCTGCCCTGGTGGTCCCTCGGACACTGGGACCACCAGGGCAGGAGGCAGCCTGTATAATACACTTTGTATACATTACAAAGTGTATTATACACTTTGTAGCGGCGATCGCGGGGTTAACATCCCGCCGGCGCTTCCGTATGGCCGGCGGGATGTTACGGCGGGTGGGCGGAGCCAGTTGCCGGGGGAAGCGCGCGTCATCAATGACGCGATCGCTCCCCCGGCATGCCTAAAGGACGCGCCGCCTGAAGGCGTATTGCGGTCCTTTAGGCGTCCACTTTGCCGCCGCCCATGGGCTGTGGGCGGTCGGCAAGTGGTTAAGCTTAGAATTTGGTCAGTCCATAAAATCATTTGATTGTCCCAGTTCCAAGCTGCATACAATTTGCATTACATGTGCATGCAAGCCAGAATTATTAGCCTCTCACTGAAAATCTCAAGGGCTGTTTGAAAGTGTGGGCTATTCTGCGGTAATTGCTGATCTGTACTTGCTGATCGCCCCTAGGGGAGCTTTTACACTGCATTGTGCTTGCAAAAGGGCTGCATTCAGCATTCCGGGGCGATTGTGTTGTGATTTTCATTTATGGAATGAGAACCACAACGCAATCACTGAGAAATCGCAATTGCTAAGAGTTAGCGATTGTGATTTTTAGGAGATTTTCGGTGTGAAAATGCAAAATTTTGTTTTTTTGTTTATTAATTGTTTGTACTGCGGTCTGTCCCTGCCTTGCACATGATAAATATAATTTTGGTCCTCTCTGGCTACCTGTACGGGGAGCTCTCTGGCTACCTATAGTAGGGGAAGGCTTTCTGGCTTCCTACACTGTGGGGTCTCTGGCTACCTATACTGAAGGAGCTTTCTAGCTACCTTTATGGGGTGGGGGGCTTGGGTGCTCTGGCTACCTATACGGTGGGCTACCTCACTACCTATACTGGGGGCCTCTCTGGCTTCCCATACAGGTGGGGCTCTTTGGCTACCTATAATGAGGGGAGGGGCTCTCTGGCTACCTATACTGTATACTGGGGGGTCTATAGCTACCTATACTGGTGGGACTCTCTGGGTACCTCTACTGGGGGGAGGCTCTCTGAGAACCTATACTGGAGGGGCTCTCTGGCTACACATACTGGGGAGCTCTCTGGCTACCTATACTGGGGGACTCTATGGCTAACTATATTGGGGGGCTTTCTGACTACCTATGCTGAGGTGTGCTCATCGCCTTCCTATACTAAGGGGAGGGGGGCTCTATCACTACCTATACTGGGGGGCTCAATGACTACCAAAACTAGTGAATCTCTAGCTACCTATACTGGAGGGGGGGGGGGCTCTCTGACTACCTACACTGGGAGGATCTCTGGCTACCTTTACTGAGAGGGCACTGTAGCTACCTATACCGGGGAGTGTGGGGGGGGCTCTCTGGCTACCTATACTGGGGGAGGAGTTTTTGGCTGGCTACCTATACTGGTGAGGCTCTCTGGCTCATACCCCCCAACCGCCCCGGATTGGTCGGGATTCTCCCGATTTTAGGGGGCTCTCCCGCTATCCCGGGAATCCCCCCCTTAAGTCCCGGCCGGCTGGGGAGAGAAGACAGAAAAAAAATTATCAAGGCGCCAGCCGCGCCAATAAGGGATGCGGGAGCCTGCTTTATTCCTCCCTCCCTTCCTCTGAATGCCCCCACCTGCTGTGAATGTGTCCCCCCCTGTAGGCAGTGTGTGCGGAGTGGAGCGGTAGGTCCTCTTACCGCAATCCATGCGCACCGGAAACTGGAGTCTCCTGCTTCCTGTTTACCATGACGTCACAGGAAGTAGAGACTAGTTGCCGGTGCGCATGGATTGCGGTAAGAGGACCTACTGCTCTTCTCTCACCAGGGCAATCTCCTCCCCACACAGGGGCACCTTCCTCCCCACCCACGGGCATTCTCCCCCCCTCCACTGACGACCCCCCTACCCACTAGCACCCTCCTCCCCACCCACTGGCACCCTCCTCCCCACCCATTGGCACCCTCCTCCCCACCCACTGGCACCCTCTTCTTTGCTGACTGACACCCTCCTCCTACCCACTGGCACCCTCTTCTTTGCTGACTGACACCCTCCTCCTACCCACTGGCACCCTCCTCCCCACCCACTGGCACCCTCTTCTTTGCTGACTGACACCCTCCTCCTACCCACTGGCACCCTCCTCCGCAAACTCATTCCTCCCATTGTCACCCTCCTGCAAAAGCAGGGGTGTGGCTTAAGGCCGCACAGGGGGCGTGGCTTAAGTGTCCCTCTTTCACATCTTCAAATGTTGGGAGGTATGCTGGCTTCTTATAGTGACTACCTATAACGGGGGGCCCTATGGGGCTTCCTACACTGGGGGGGGGGGGGGCTGTCTCTGGCTACCTATATTGAGGAGGCTCTATTGCTACCTATAACTGGTGGGGGTGGCTTTCAGGCTACCTATACTGGTGGGGCTTTCTGGTTACCTATACTGGGGGGCTCTCTGGCTATGAATTAAAGGCGCTCATGCTCATGACAGACAGCATTTCAGGCACTTTTATTGACCTGATGAAGCAGGCCGAGACCTGTGGAATGGGCTGTCTATTGTGCAATTAATTATTGGCTTGTCCTTTTTATTTTAGTTTGTCCTTTTGAGAAGGTGCCCCCTCTGGCTACTTTTAATACTAGGGGCTTCTCTGGCTATCTATACTGGGGGACACATTTGGATACCTATTCTGGGGGACTTTCTGCCTACCTATACTGGAGGGGGGGAGCTTTCTCTGACTACCTCTACTGGGGGGCTCTCTAGCTACGTCTACTTCGTGGAGGCTCTCTAGCTACCTATACTGGGGGGGGGGGGACTCCCAGACTACCTATACTGGGGGGGGCTCTGTTCACGTCTACTGGAGGGGATCTCTGGCTACCTATACTGTGGGGCTCTCTGGCTACCGCTACCGAAAGGAGGCTCTCTGGCTGCCTACAATGGGGGTGGGCGGTGGGGTCTCTGGCTACATATATTGAGGGGGCACTTTAGCTACTGATACTGGGGGGGCTCCCTGGCTACCTATACTGGAGTCTCTCTCTGGCTTCCTATACTGGTGAGCTATCTGGCTACCTATACTGGGGGGTTCTCTGCATGACAGATGACCTTCTGCTGCTCTCCCCAACAGAGGGGACCTATAGGATAGCCTGGCAGTACTGGAGAGTTTTGCCACCACATGGGCACTGCCCATAATCCCAAAGAAGACAAAAGTGATGCTGTTCCAGGGGAAGAATCTAAATAAAACCTCCACCTCCGCATTTACATTACATGACCCCACACTGGTGACCACTACCTGGGGCTGGAAATTAACCAATCAGGAAGCTTTAAGCCAGCAGTAGAGTAGTCAGAGTAGTAGAGTAGTCAACAGTAGAGTCTCTGAAAAGAAAAGCCTGCAGACCCACTTATCAGAAGGCAACTGTAGCACCATGAGAGCCTGGGTAAAAATATTTGACAGCATCATCACCCCAATCCTGCTCTAGGGCAGTGAGGTATGGGGCCCGGTCACCTACCCTGACCAGTCAAAATAGGACTCCAGCCCAGCAAAAGTCTTCCATCTAGAGTTCTACAAATATCTTTTCCAAGTCTAATTCAACACTTCAAACTCAGCCTGCCGGGCAGAGCAAGGCAGATTTCCACTATGGCTGACTATGCAACAAAGGGTGCTTTTATACTGAGTGCACATACAAAGCAGCAGTCCTGATACTTACCACCATAAATCCTCACTGAGCCACAGGGGCCAAGGCCATACCATGTGTTCTGAAGCAAAGCGTCAGTAGCCAGCCCAGCCAGCACCACCAACATAGCCTGACAAAATCCAAATAAAAGTGGTTATAGAAAGCTGCAAGGAACGATACCTAGAGGAATGGAGGAGCAACACAAAGTACTCCCAGAAACTCACCGTCTACCAGTCACTGCAGAGGGAGAGGATACACCACCCCAAAAACCATGAGCCTGTATTATCTGAGCGCTCACAGCCTGGAGATAGAGACAGGGCAGCACAGACAAACATGTAACCTCATCGGGAGGAGAGACTGTCCAAGCAGTGTAACCAGGAGGTCCACTTCCTGCTACACTGCACCAAGTACACACCTCTGAGAAATGCCCACTTCCAGAGACTCTCCACCCACATCCCAGACTTCACCTTCAAAGACAAGGAGAGGAAACTCTATATCCTACTGGGGAAGAGGATACAACCATGCAAATATTGGCTCAATTTTTTGGTACCTGCCACCAACTGAGAGAAACATAATACCTCATGGACTGTATACCCCCTATACTGCCCCCTATACCCTCCTCACCCCTATGGACTATATATCACAGCCCCCTATACTGTCCTTATATCCACCACACCCTTATAGACTGTATACCCCGACCCCCTATACCAGGGCTGCCCAATAGGTCGATCGCGATCTACCGGTAGACCGCGACCGCCTGATTGGTAGATCGCGGCCTCATGGCCGCGTCCCATTGAATTGTGCGGCCAGCAGCTCTAGAACGTGGCCGATTGGCCGCGTCCTGTCAGATTCTGCTGCTGGCTGCTGATCTCGCGGGGAGAGAGGCACGGCTGAGAGGCCAGGGGCAGCTTTTCCATGACGTATTGTCATGGCTGGGGGCATGGCGCTGGAAGAAAAACTTCCTCCTGAACGCACGCAGCCCGCCAGAGCCTCCCTCAGCGGCCGAAATGGCTTATCTGCCCTGCAGGCAGCTGCAGCTGAGGGGGTGAAGACCAGGAGGCCACCGCTGGAGCTGAAGGGAGGTAAGTTGCGTGTGGGCTCCTATACCCAGCTATCCTATACAAAGGGCACATATACCCGGCTATCCTATACTAAGGGCACATATACCCGGCTAGCCTATACAAAGGGCACATATACCTGGCTAACCTATACAAAGGGCACATATACCTGGCTTACCTATACAAAGGGCACATATACCTGGCTAACCTATACAAAGGGCACATATACCTGGCTAACCTATACAAAGGGCATATATACCTGGCTAACCTATTCTAATGGCACATATACCTGGCTAACCTATTCTAAGGGCACATATACCTGGCTAACCTATTCTAAGGGCACATATACCTGGCTAACCTATTCTAAGGGCACATATACCTGGCTAACCTATTCTAAGGGCACATATACCTAGCTAGCTAACCTATACTGAAGGGACCTATACCTAACTACTTTCACAGGGGGCGGGGGGTGCGGGTGCAATTAAAACGTCGGTAGATCTCCTGGCCTTGGTGAACTTTAAAGTCGCTCGCGGGCCAAAAAAGTGTGGGCACCCCTGCCCTATACTCTTCCCTTATCCCACAACCACCACCTTCCACGCTAATGTTTTGCTTTGGCAATGCTAAATGTATTTGGTCCTGCCAATAAAGCCTTTTGGATTTGGATTTGACTCAATGACTACATATGGTGCGGGATCTCTAGCTACCTTTATTGGGTGGCTCTCTGGCTACCTATACTGGGGGGTTCTCATTCTACCTTTATTGGGTACCCATACTGGCTACTTAGTACAAGGGCTACCTATTCTGGGGGGGGGGGGGCTTTTTCTGGCTACCTATGCTGGTGGGGCTCTCTGGTTACCCTTAAAGGGGATGGGGCTCTCTGGCTACCTCTTCTGGGTGAAGGCTCTCTGTCTATCTATACCAATAATGATAACTCCTGCATATCTCGACTTCAGCTTGCCCACTGACCTGCTATATGCCTTGATCACAGCTTTTCTACTGATTATGATATCTGCCAACACCCTTGACCAATGATCTATTGATGTCCTTCTAGTCTTCTAGTGGTGAGACCTTAACATGTTTGCAGCTATGTTGAGTGGGAAACCATGCAGACACCAGTGTGCTGTGATTTGGTGTGATCATGGTATATGATCTTAGCCAGGTTTGCCTGTTCTGGTCTAACTGTATATAAACTGGTTACATTCTAAAGGTACCCATACATTGTGCAACTTTCTCTGAGATATTATATCACCATGATTGAATCTGCCAAAGATTATTGCCCCAACATGCCACCCAGAAATCGACTGATATTACTAATCAGACTTTTTTTTTCTCAGTGGTTGATTGGGGGCAGGGCCTGGCTGGCATGTGTCAATATCTATGCGGTTGGGTGGTACTTACAGCCAGTGATGGGCTCCCCAGTTGTCCCCTGCTAGAGAATTAGCAAGGCGCTTTCATACTCTCTCCAGCTGGCACGTTCATTCCTCTGTGCTTCTGTCATCTCCCAGTGGGCAGCAATAGCAGAAGACTTGGGCAACATGTTTTAAGAAAAAATTGAAGCTGATTATAGAGCTCCTGCTGGGTGATAAAATCAGAGGGTGGAAGAGGTAATTGATGTGGATGCTAACTTTTTGAAAGATCGCTATATATCAATGTGATTTATTTGACTACGTTTTCACCAGTGGCGTAACTATAGGCCCTGCAGCCCATGCTACCGTGGGGGGGGCCCGGGCCCCCCTGTGGTGACATTTTTTGCAACTTTATCAGATTTTGCAACCGGTTGCACTTATTTATAGGTATAGCTATCAGAAAGTGCAACGTAGCCATTGACTTTAACCTATCTGTATCAGAAAATGCAACCCAACCAAACCCTATTCTCACACAGAACCCTCCCCTCTTGCTCAACTAATAAGCCCCCCTGGAGGGAACAATCCCCCCTCTTGCTCAACTAATAACCCCCCCCTGGAGGGAACAATCCCCCCTCTTGCTCAACTAATAACCCCCATCCCCCCCAGGGATCAATCCCCCCTCTTACTCAACTAATAACCCCCCCTGGAGGGAACAATCCCCCCTCTTGCTCAACTAATAACCCCCCCTGGAGGGAACAATCCCCCCTTCTTCCTCAACTAATAACCCCCCACCCCCCGAGGGAACAATCCCCCCTCTTGCTCAACTAATAACCCCCCCCCCTGGAGGGAACAATCCCCCTTCTAGCTCAATCGAATCTGTGGTTGCAAAAAATTACAGGTGTGTTAACATAGAGGAGCCACGCCTACACAGTCATACACTGTCCTCTATGGCAAGTTGCAAAATATGATAGGTAGCAAAATTTTTCACTACACCCCCCTGGGGCCCGCTCGGGGCCATTTTGTGGGGGCTGGAGGGGTGGCAGCATGAGGGGAAAGCCTTGGCCACAGTCGGCGGGGAGAGGGGAAGTTCCCCCCTCTCCCTCACCTCGGAGCTCTCCCCTCTGCGCTCCCCTCCAGCTAGATATAGTGTGGGCAGCGGGGGGCAGATACATACCTTCTTCCGTGCGCTCCATCGCAGACTCCTCGCTCTAGCGGCTGACGTCACTTCCGGAAGTGACATCACTTCCAAAAGTGACGTCAGCCGCTAGAGCGAGGAGTCTGCGGTGGATCGCACGGAAGAAGGTATGTATCTGCCCGCTGCCCACTGCCCACACTATATCTAGCTGGAGGGGAGCGCAGAGGGGAGAGCCCCGAGGTGAGGGAGAGGGGGGAAACTTCCCCTCTCCCCGCCGACTGTGGCCAAGGCTTTCCCCTCATGCTGCCACCCTTCCAGACCCCACGAAATGGCCACGAGCGGGCCCCGGGGGGGGGGGGGGGGGGGCGCTCTGAAATTCTGCAGGGGGGCCCGGTGGGGCCTAGTTACGCCCCTGGTTTTCACGCATTCATTAGAATCAGTCCATACAAAATTATTTCCATCTCCACTTCTTCCACAGTATTCTTACCCTCATCCACACTTTCATACTCCTGCTTTGGTTATCCCAGTATGTCTGCTTTAGATTACCAGCATCTTAAGGCCTTAAGGTTTTTCCTGTGTCTTCGTGGGTTTCTTCTGGTCACTCAGGTTTCCTCTCACATCCCAAAAACATACAGATAAGTTAATTGGCTCCCCCCTAAATTGGCCCCAGACTATGATACATACACTACACGATACATACATGTGACTATCATAGGGGCTCTTTCCCACCTCCAGTGCCCAGGAGGAAGTGGGGGTGTATATGTCCTGGGGGGCTTATGTAAAATCTGGGAGCCCCATTTAATAAGAGAACCCCTAAATGTCCTGCCCCTTGGTAAATATAAAAAGAGCATCACTTTGGACCCTACACCTATTTAAGGTACAAGAATAGAAATTAAAATCTTTATTGGGAGGAAAAAAACTAATTTATTCTGTTTTTCATCTGTCACTTCTTACTTCTTTTACTTCTTTCTTCTCCCTTCATTCTTCTCCTTTTACTTCTTTTTTCCTTTTTCTCCTTTAATTCATTATTGAAGGGTCCTTGCCCACCACTCCACCACTCACCTGACGTCTGTGCATTAGCCAGTCACTGCTGGCACGTCGTTCCTGGTCCCTCTCCACCCGTGGGACCAACTGTGTCGTCGTTCTGCTCTTCTGTCTTCCTCTGAGCCCTGGCAAAAGCATATTTGAAACTCCCGATGGGTCTCCCCATTCGTCCACTAGGTTTACCTATGAGTCTCATTGGTAAATCTAGTGAACAAATGGGGAGCCCTAGCGGGAGTTTCAAAAATGCTGTTGCCGGGACTCTGAGGAAGACAGAAGAGGACAGCAGCGGCAGGTTCCGCAGGTGGTGAGCATCTGGAAATGAGATACCAGCAGTGACTGACATACAGGACGGACATCGGGTAAGTGCTGGGAGCCTGCTGGCTCTAGTGATGGACATCTGGTGGAAGCAATGGATGCATGTGCATCTCTCAGGGGAGCAAGGCAGTAGCGCTGTGGTGCTGAAGGACAGCTCCACAGCACATATGCCTTTCTCCACATTGCTCGGGAGGCCGGAGCTTCCCTCAGTTATTCCCTTAACACCTCGTAATCGCTCAGGTGAAGCTGGCACTTGGATTTGCAGGTAAATCCTGAGTGATGTAAGGTGATAAGAAGCTTAAACACTGCAATCTTCTTATCACCCCGATTTGCATATGGCCCCTTGTATCTTTTGTCGTGGTATGGGCCTGTCATCAGTCAGCATTCTTTGCTTGTCTTTTGTCAGTTTTTGCTTGCCATTGGTGCGTTTGCGTCAGGGCCGGATTTACCATAAGGCACTCTAGGCATGTGTCTACAGGCGCCTTATGGGTGACAGGCGGCTCCCATACCCGTATGGCCTCCTCCTCCTTCATCCCAATGCAGAGAGAGCCGCTGCTGTGCTCCCTTCTCTGCAACATTGCATGGCCAGCTGGCGTTCCTCTCCGCTCCCCCCTCCCTCAGATGTGCGCAGGACGTCAGGGGACGTCAGATCAGAAGGCAAGGAAGCTGCTCTTGCAAGGGGGTGAGGCAGGCAAGAGCAGCTGATGTTCCCTTCCAGCGCAGAGACTCTCACAGCGGCAGCCCCATAGAAAACATGATGCAGCCGAGACTGGGACAAAGCCTCTCCCTGACAAAATGCGCGGTTATGGTAGCCTGTTCCCCGTGCTCCACACCTCGGGAGAAAGGCTCTGCCCCCCAGCCTGTCCAGCTGAAGAAGCATGTGAACACCGGCAGGTTGTTCCTGAAAGCTGGGCTGCCATCATATCTGCAGCACCACCGACTAGAGAAGTACGAGGAGGGAATCCCCCTGCCCAGCCCAGCCCCTGACAGAGGAAATCACCAACCAGAAGCACAACCACAACTTCCAGGACCAGGTGATCTATCCTGATCATCCTTCACTGCTCTCTCCTCCTCTTTCACTTCACTTTCCTCTTCATCATCCTTATTCTTCACTGCTCTCTCCTCCTCATCCAGAGCCTTCACTGCTCTCTCCTCCTCCTCTTCCTCATCCTTTGCTGCTCTCTCCTCATCCTCAGCCTTCACTGCTCTCTCATCCTTCATTTCTCTCTTCTCATCATCCTTATCCTTCACTATCACTACTCTCTCTCGTCCTCATCCGCCAGCTTCACTGCTCTTTCTTCATCATCCGCCAGCTTCATAGCTCTATTTTCCTCATCCGCCAGCTTCACAGCTCTCTCCCCCCACATCCTTCACTGCTCTCTCCTCCTCATCCAGCACTGCTCTCTCCTCCTCACCATCCATCACTGCTCTCTCCTCCTCATCATCCATCACTGCTCTCTCCTCATTTTTCTGCTACACTGCTCTGTCCTCATCAGCCTCCTGTTTCACTGCTCTGTCCTCCTCATCCTCCTGTTTCACTGCTCTATCCTCCTCATCCTCCTTTTTCACTGCTCTGTCCTCCTCATCGTCCTGTTTCACTGCTCCTCCTCATCCACCAGCTTCACTGTTCACTCCTCTTTTTCCTTCACTGTTCTGTCCTCCTCCTCCAGCTTCACTGCTCTTTACTCCTAACCCTTCACTGCGCTGTCCTCTATCTCTGCCTCGCATCACTGAACTCTAAATACCTGCGTCATGTCACTAAATAATAATAATAATAATAATAATAATAACTGTCCTTAGGATATTACACTCTAATCACCATATCTTTGTTGGTGACATGACACAGTGATTAGAGTGTAACATCCTAAGGACAGTTAGTGACATGACGCAGGGATTAGAGTTCAGAATATTTTTACTTGGGGGTGTGGCCTGTGCGGGGGGCGGGGTTTAGGGTGCCAGAACACCTGTGCCTACAGGCTCCTGAATTGTAAATCCGGCCCTGGTTTGTGTATAACAGCAGCGGTCTTGCTCTGTTAATGGCAGCAGTCACAGTCACTAACATTGCAATAGTCAGTCAGTCTTCGGTGGGTCAAAGTGTACATATTTCTGTTTTAGAACTGTTTGTTTGCAGGTATGCACTAGGAGGGTATATGTCACGTTTACAGAAGAATGCACACTTACCTGCAAAAATCTCATTTTCTTCTAGGCTTCACCAGGGGCATAACTAGAGGGGAGCAGCCCCAGCAATCTCAGGGGGGCCCAGAGCTGTGGAACGGGGAGGGCAACTACTGAAATTCCCTTCCTCCAATACAGGAGACTATACTTCAAATCAGGTGTGTTTGTGGCTACACTTGTTATGGGTGTGAGGATCATGATGACCACACTTGTTTTATGACCCTTGTGAGATAGGCCCCAGATCCGTGACGGGCAGGCAAGGGAACAGGTGTGAATTTTGGGGGGGGCAACAAAGTTTCAATGCAGGGCCCCAGGGGTGTAGCTAGAAATGACTGGGCCCCATAGCAAATTTTTTTGTATGGCCCCCCCTCCCCCCCCCCCAACGACCTTCCAACACACCTCTTGGACCTCCCACCCAAACATTCCTCCAGAACCCTCTACCCCAACATTCCCACACCCCTCCAAGTCACCAGAAAATAATCGCTATGTGGGGAGCATTCACCAGAAAATATTCGCTATGTGCGCAGCATTCACCAGAAAATAATCGCTATGTGGGGAGCATTCACTAGAAAATAATCGCTATGTGGGGAGCATTCACCAGAAAATAATCGCTATGTGGGGAGAATTCACCAAAAAATAATCGCTATGTGGGGAGCATTCACCAGAAAATAATCGCTATGTGGGCAGCATTCACCAAAAAATAATCGCTATGTGGGGAGCATTCACCAGAAAATATTCGCTATGTGGGGAGCATTCACCAGAAAATAATCGCTATGTGGGCAGCATTCACCAGAAAATAATCGTTGTGTGCAGCATTCACCAGAAAATAATCACTATGTGCGCAGCATTCACCAGAAAATAATCGATATGAGGGGAGCATTCCCCAGCCCCCACCCACCCATCTCCGTCCACACTCCACAGCAGCCAGCAAGCCCCCCGGCCAGGCCATTCCCCAGCCCCCACCCACCCATCTCCGTCCGCACTCCACAGCAGCCAGCAAGTCCCCCAGCCAGGCCATTCCCCAGCCCCCGCCCACCCACCTCTGTCCACACTCCACAGCAGCCATCAAGTCCTCAGGCCAGGCCATTCCCCAGCCCCCAACGACCTTCCAACACACCTCTTGGACCTCCCACCCAAACATTCCTCCAGAACCCTCTACCCCAACATTCCCACACCCCTCCAAGTCACCAGAAAATAATCGCTATGTGGGGAGCATTCACCAGAAAATATTCGCTATGTGCGCAGCATTCACCAGAAAATAATCGCTATGTGGGGAGCATTCACTAGAAAATAATCGCTATGTGGGGAGCATTCACCAGAAAATAATCGCTATGTGGGGAGAATTCACCAAAAAATAATCGCTATGTGGGGAGCATTCACCAGAAAATAATCGCTATGTGGGCAGCATTCACCAAAAAATAATCGCTATGTGGGGAGCATTCACCAGAAAATATTCGCTATGTGGGGAGCATTCACCAGAAAATAATCGCTATGTGGGCAGCATTCACCAGAAAATAATCGTTGTGTGCAGCATTCACCAGAAAATAATCACTATGTGCGCAGCATTCACCAGAAAATAATCGATATGAGGGGAGCATTCCCCAGCCCCCACCCACCCATCTCCGTCCACACTCCACAGCAGCCAGCAAGCCCCCCGGCCAGGCCATTCCCCAGCCCCCACCCACCCATCTCCGTCCGCACTCCACAGCAGCCAGCAAGTCCCCCAGCCAGGCCATTCCCCAGCCCCCGCCCACCCACCTCTGTCCACACTCCACAGCAGCCATCAAGTCCTCAGGCCAGGCCATTCCCCAGCCCCCACCCACCCACCTCCGTGCACACTCCACAGCAGCCAGCCAGCAAGTCCCCCGGCCAGGTCATTCCCCAGCCCCCACCCACCCATCTCCGTCCACACTCCACAGCAGCCAGCCAGGCACATTTATTATTACTTACAATGGCGCAGTGCACAGTGCAGGGCTGCAGGCAGCTTGCGTGGGGTCAGGTCGGGTCACTCCGCTCTCATAGGCTCCTCTCCTCCACTCCGGCCTCCAGTCCAGACAGGCGCAGGATCACAGCACAGCACACTGGATAGGCAGGCACTGTCTGCAGCCGGTCCGCTCCCTCCCTCGCACGCACGCACGCATGTCAATCCTCCCTGGCTGGCATGTCACTCCTCCCTGGCATCAAATTAAAAAAAATAAAATAAAGTCGTTCTAATGTACTGGCCCCCTGTGGCGTAGGGGCCCTATAGCAACGCTATGGTTGCTATACTTATTGCTACGCCCCTGGGGGGCCCCATGAATTATGGTTTCTGACTTAGCTTGTTTTCACAGCACCAAAACAGACAGCAGATTTAGAACTGCCACTCCCTCCAAGTGACTGAGTTCTTAGTGCTCCTCCCTCCCAACCCCAATCCACTCGACCACACTTCCTCTGCAATGGTGTAAATGGTGGAAGTACCGGGCAGTCTTGCAGTCCCAGGCCAACCCCCTGCCACATACAATGACATAACAAATATATGGAACATTCCAGGACACAGAGGATCCAACAGCAAGGCCCCAGAATAGGTAAGGTAAGGTAATTTGGACTGAGAACAGTATGGCTTTAATGTAGTCTTACTGTGCAATTTTTTATTGTTATTTTTTTAAAGGGCAGTTCTTTTTTAAAGTGAACAGTCATATATCCATGAATAGTATTTAAACCATACCTCCCAACTTTTTGAGATGAGAAAGAGGGACACTTAAGCCACACCCCTGATCACACCCCCGTCACAACCCTAGTCATGCATACGATTAAAATTTCATGAGAAAAAAATGTTGTTTTATAATTCAAACCACACTGGTCCTTTCTATCCTGGTCCATTTTCCTTTATTTTAACATTTTAAAATGAAGTAATATATCAATTTAAACAATGGGAATAAAGTTTAGAGTCAATCAAACACATTTTTAGTAGATATATATATATATATATTTACATAGAAAGAGGGACAAAGTCCTGAAAGAGGGACAAATGAGTAGGAAACAGGGACAGAGGGACAGGGCTCCCAAAGAGGGACTGTCCCTCCGAAAGAGGGACAGTTGGGAGCTATGTTTAAACTAAGACTCATAACAACAATATTCTACAGAAAACTGCTTCAGAATTAGTCTGTACCGTCTACTGGCCTGAGGAGGCAGTCAGGAGTGCTGAGCAATAAAGTTCTCTGTGGCTGCTTTGTTCATATCTGAGGCATTTTTTAGGCAGGGGAGGAAAGCTGAGTGAGAAGAGACATTTTAGGGTTGTTCATGATTTGCCTCATTCTATAAAATTATCAGGCCACTGGTGTTTTAAATATATGTTCGATTTCAACTTCCAGTCAGTATTATTTAAACAAAAATACTTGGATGTTTGGGGCAAACACAGTTCACTTTATCAAAAAAAAAGGAAGGAAAAATATTTCTTTATTAGGTGAACTGTGTTGAATCCTTCATTTGAGCAATCACATTCCAGACAGTTGTAGATAATTATACATTCTTTTTGAGTGACACCCATAGCAACAAGGAACATTTAAACAACTCCCTTTGTGTGCATTGTATGTGGCAAAATCACGTACGACAGGATAAAATACCTGATAATCTGGCAGCTTACAGTTCGTTGCAAAGTTTTGGCTTAAAGCCTAAACTCCAGCCAAAGATTTATTTCTTTAGTTTTGGACACAGTGACAAAGGGTGTAATGCTGCTGTCTGTGTTCCAACTGAAGAGATTTTCCATCACTTCCTGTCCTAGGGTTAA
Organism: Hyperolius riggenbachi; assembly: GCF_040937935.1. Classification (NCBI taxonomy): domain Eukaryota; kingdom Metazoa; phylum Chordata; class Amphibia; order Anura; family Hyperoliidae; genus Hyperolius; species Hyperolius riggenbachi. The sequence goes on from NC_090654.1 coordinate 183,968,663, forward strand.
TTAGGCTTTAATCATCGTTAGAAAGTGTTATGATCGCTTCTGCAGCGTTTACTGCTGGCTGCAGTGGTATTGCAACCCAAGCAGTTCTGATGTCATTACATGCATTTGCTTGCATAGTTTGGTTTGCACTTAAACTAGTTGCTGATTCCATCTGCAGTCGCTCTGAAGTTAATGACAGTTTAATATGCTTTTGTGTAAACAAACATTGTCTGCTGCAATGGAGGGGCAATCCCTTTCCTGCAGGCTGCATATCATTGTCTGCCTTTTCCTGCTGTCAGCCTGTGATTAATTACCATTCACTTGTGTGGGAATCTGCAGGTCTGCTCCCATTGGATGACCTCAGTATAAAGAACTGCTTCCTGCAATGCTTCATGGGCTACCATAGTCTCAGATTCTGTCTGTTACTCTGCTCGTGCCCCACCTCGTTCCTAGTCCGTGTGGACTGCGCTGACTCCTGCGAAGGGGTCAGCGAGTCCTCCTAGTTCTGCTCTTGTTCTAGAAGTTGTTACTCTGCTTGTCTTGTGTCATATATTGGTTCATCGCCAATATATACGCATACTTGCACATTTTGTTATTTTCCTTGTATTCGTGTCACGTTGATACATCAGTGTCGCTGATATATACGTACACGAACTGTTTATTTCCTGTGTTCAGTTAGTCAGCCTTCCAGCACGTTTTGGTAGGTTGCGCGTATCGTGATCACCCGTGCTGAGTTAGTATCCTGCTCCTGGTTCTGTTTGTGGATTGCGTTCATCTCTGCGAAGAGATAGCGAATCCTTCTGAGCCCTGTTCCCTGTATTGCTCCAGTCCTAGTCAGCGTTCCTGCTTATGTCATATATATCGGTTCATTGCCGATATATACATATGTTAGTCAGACGTTACAAATAGGTTCATTGATAGCTATAATTGTAATACGCTAGGAAAACATACTTATTGTATATTTGTCTGTGTTACGTTCATCTATCTTGATAATCCTATTTCCTGACTATCCTGTCCTGTCTTTGTGAGGCACGCCATCGCTGCAAGCATTGGCTGCCTCATTCCAGTCTGTCTTGTTGTGGACGCTTGCTGTCACTAAGTAGTGGCTAGTTAAGTAAGCGTTCATTCTGTCAACCTGTCCTGATCTCCTCAGTCCTGGTTTATGCGCTCAGCGCTACTTTGCGCTGAGACGTTATCACAAAAGTATTGTTTGTGGCTGTTCGGATCTGCACCGGCTCTGTGCACCACAATCTCCTATTGGAGTCAGTTCTCTCCTCCACTAAACTGGGGATATCCTGATTCCTTGTGCTGGTGTGTGTACCTCCTTCACGTCAGCTTATGTGTTGCATGCTGACTGTGGAGAATACACCTCCAAGCTTAACATTATGGTAGCCCCATTACCAATCCCCATTGTGGGGGGGGGGGGGGGGGGGGGTCCAGCAAAAATGACACTGTTTGTTATGGTTCCTGTTCCTTTAAGAAATTTGAGAAACTTAACTCTGAAACAGAAAATGAGTTTTTTTCTGAATGTACCAGGTTCCTGGCCAATCCTGAGCTCCAGGCTACTCCTGTTTCAACGTGGGCCCCCCAGCTAGTTTATGTTTTATTTAAGGGAAGATTGTTTCAGTGGGCCTACGATGTCTTGGATCATACCAATTTAAAAGAGAGACCGCTGGAATTTCTAGCGTTTGTGATCCATAACTGGCTGCGCAAAACCGATTTGCCTAGCCCTTTTGATAAGCTCCTGGCAGCTTGTCAATCAGCTGCTCCTTCTACTGCTTACAAAGATAATCAGCAAGCAGATAATTGTTCTGATAACTTTTCTTCTGCTTTGAATAAATCACCTAAGGCAGCAGGGTCTAAAGCCAAACGTAAGTGCTCCAAAAGAAAAGCGTTACAATCAGCGGAGTCGTTGCCCTTAGCAACTGCGCATCAGATCTGTAATGAGACTCCGCCATTAGCAGATAATGAAATTCAGTCACCATTCAGGGGAGTCAAATGGACCTATGAAACTACTAATGAACTTTCATTGCTAGCCAGGGAAAATAAAAGTTCTTGTTTAAATGAATTATCTGAATATGATTATGAAGATATATTACAGAGTATTGAACAGATCAATTTATTCGTGCAGCAAGGGAAATTTGCATACACTACAGTTCAACATTTGCTACAGGTATTGGAGATCCTTAGGAATAAGAAATCGGCCAATCGCCTGCTAAATAACCCAATGTATGTTTCTGCCACAAACACATTTGCAAACTGTGATCAGTCTGAATGCTCAACTGTTAAATATGCATGGGATCCTCCATTTGAGAAAGGAGAGATGGAAGCCCTGGTCTATGAATGGAAGAAAGATGCAAGTTCATTTTGTCAGTTTTACAGTGCAAAAAGTGAATTAGTATTGAATGCATGCCCGGAGATGGTTCTGGTCCCTAAAAGCCCTGATCTTGATGTTTGTCCTGGTGACCCTGACTCTGGAGTTGCCCTGGGTTCCATAGGGGTTCTTGATAGTTCTCCATGTGAGCCTAAGGGGCGTTCTAACCTGTGGGGATCTCTTTGGAGCTTCCAAGTGTTCTGGGAGATCTCTGAGGAAACTTGTCCTGGTACCTTGGACTGGTTCAACAGTGGGTTTTGTGTTGGTAAGGACAGTTCCGGTGGGCATTGCAAAGGCTTTGGCGTTTTTGGACAGTCCCTGGAAGGCGGTGGGTATTGCTCAGAGAGTTTCTGGGGGCTTTTTTCTGGAAGTCGTGGTTCTGATGGGTATCACACTGAGGCTTGTAGTGCTGACGGGCATGGTTCGGTAGGTTCTGGTTCCAATTGGTCTAGTTTTGGTGAGACTGATTCAGGAAATTGGTTTTGTCGGGCTGATCCGACCTTCATGAATTTTCAGTCAGATCAGTTTGCTGGATTTTCCACTTCTGATTTTTTGGTTTGGGTGGTTCAGGAGAAATATGTCAGTTTTTATAGGCGTCCAGAGGCCGCGTTTAAGGGGGGGGGGGTACTGTTATGATCGCTTCTGCAGCGTTTACTGCTGGCTGCAGTGGTATTGCAACCCAAGCAGTTCTGATGTCATTACATGCATTTGCTTGCATAGTTTGGTTTGCACTTAAACTAGTTGCTGATTCCATCTGCAGTCGCTCTGAAGTTAATGACAGTTTAATATGCTTTTGTGTAAACAAACATTGTCTGCTGCAATGGAGGGGCAATCCCTTTCCTGCAGGCTGCATATCATTGTCTGCCTTTTCCTGCTGTCAGCCTGTGATTAATTACCATTCACTTGTGTGGGAATCTGCAGGTCTGCTCCCATTGGATGACCTCAGTATAAAGAACTGCTTCCTGCAATGCTTCATGGGCTACCATAGTCTCAGATTCTGTCTGTTACTCTGCTCGTGCCCCACCTCGTTCCTAGTCCGTGTGGACTGCGCTGACTCCTGCGAAGGGGTCAGCGAGTCCTCCTAGTTCTGCTCTTGTTCTAGAAGTTGTTACTTTGCTTGTCTTGTGTCATATATTGGTTCATCGCCAATATATACGCATACTTGCACATTTTGTTATTTTCCTTGTATTCGTGTTACGTTGATACATCAGTGTCGCTGATATATACGTACACGAACTGTTTATTTCCTGTGTTCAGTTAGTCAGCCTTCCAGCACGTTTTGGTAGGTTACGCGTATCGTGATCACCCGTGCTGAGTTAGTATCCTGCTCCTGGTTCTGTTTGTGGATTGCGTTCATCTCTGCGAAGAGATAGCGAATCCTTCTGAGTCCTGTTCCCTGTATTGCTCCAGTCCTAGTCAGCGTTCCTGCTTATGTCATATATATCGGTTCATTGCCGATATATACATATGTTAGTCAGACGTTACAAATAGGTTCATTGATAGCTGTAATTGTAATACGCTAGGAAAACATACTTATTGTATATTTGTCTGTGTTACGTTCATCTATCTTGATCCTCCTATTTCCTGACTATCCTGTCCTGTCTTTGTGAGGCACGCCATCGCTGCAAGCATTGGCTGCCTCATTCCAGTCTGTCTTGTTGTGGACGCTTGCTGTCACTAAGTAGTGGCTAGTTAAGCAAGCGTTCATTCTGTCAACCTGTCCTGATCTCCTCAGTCCTGGTTTATGCGCTCAGCGCTACTTTGCGCTGAGACGTTATCACAAAAGTATTGTTTGTGGCTGTTCGGATCTGCACCGGCTCTGTGCACCACAATCTCCTATTGGAGTCAGTTCTCTCCTCCACTAAACTGGGGATATCCTGATTCCTTGTGCTGGTGTGTGTACCTCCTTCACGTCAGCTTATGTGTTGCATGCTGACTGTGGATAATACACCTCCAAGCTTAACAGAAAGGCTATATACTTTAGTTTCTCAGTGTGCAGCAATGTAGAATGCTGGAGAAACGGATATTAATCAGCCTCATGGCTAATGGTTCTCTTGGCTGTAACACACCAAGGAAACAAGGAAACAACAAGTTTATTCACAACTTCCTTTTTACTGATAATAGACTGTTGTTGCTAAATACACATTACAAAAGTCAGACTCTTCACTAAATTGTGATCAAGTTGCGTAGTCCCTAGATGATTGCAATCAGAATTGTTTGGAAAGTGTAGGAGCATAGTGTTGTTTCATGGCTTAAAGGAAGTTATTACCCCCCCTAGCTGATGGCCCGGCATTGCCCGAGTATGTATTTGGCTGGTGTTGGCTCTGCCCACTTTTCTAACCCTAACATACAATTACTCAAATACTCAATGACCTAGTTTGTGAGCTTTGCAGTCGTTGGCATCAATAATTTGCATTGAAATGAAACAAATCTGATTGGCTGGTTGTGGCTTCACCCCCTTTTCTGAATTTGATCCCCCAGTTACCCAATGACCAAGTGTACCAGGTTTGAGGCTTGAGCCATTAAGAGTGCAAGAATGGGGGGGCGGAGCTTGCCATGGCGGCGTAAAGACTCATCCTGACACAGCTCCTCACTCGAGAAGCCTTAACTACCCAACCATCGGCGTCCACCCAGGCAGAAAACCCTCAAAGTATGCCTGGAGAGCCCAAGAAGAGGAATACCACAAACAAAACGGCTAAAAGGAGAAACTAACACAGCAATCCGTGTCAAAATTTCTAACACGACCTGCCTCACCCGAACCCAAGATGGCGGACGCTCAGGTCACGAGGGGAGCTAAAGCAAAAGAGGACTCCAACGAAGCTACCACACGCTCGTTGAACGAAATAAGAGATTACCTCCACAGTCTCCCCACAAAAAACGATCTCACTGAGCTCGCGGAGAAGATCACTGCGAACACAAGAGCTGAGCTCCAGTCTCTGGCCTCGGCGGTATCCAACAACAGTACTCGCATTACAGCAGTAGAGGTAGACCTGAAAGCTATACAGGCTGATCTCGCAGCGCTACGGGAATCCCAGAAGCGACAGGCAGCTGTTAATGTGACGATGCGGCCTGGAATGGAGGACTTACAAAACAGGAGCCGCCGAAATAACATTCGGCTCCGAGGCCTCCCAGAATCAGTGGAAGCTGACCAGCTAACATCTGCGGTAACTGCCATCTTTAATGGCCTGCTTGGCAACCCAGATGACTCCACTATCCAAATGGACCGCATCCACAGGGCATTACGAGCCAAACCAGCAGAAGGTGACCCACCTCGTGACGTGGTCTGCAGGATCCACCACTTTCCCCTAAAGGAGAACATCATGAAGGCAGCACGGCAGCGCATGGAAATCCACTACGAGGGAAGCCAGCTGAGCCTTTACCAGGACTTGGCGCCATGTACGCTGGCCCAACGAAGAGCGCTTCAGCCACTTCTAAAAGAGCTCCAGGAGAGAGGTGCCGTATACAAATGGGGGTTCCCATTCCATCTGCAAATCACTCTGGAGGGGAAATCCTTCACGCTACGCACCCCAGAGGAACTTCCAGAGTTGTTCAAAGCGCTAAGTATACCGGAGACTGAAGTTCCAGAGTGGCAGCCGGAGCAGCTCTTTATTGGCCTACCTCAACGCTCACGGAAAAGACAAGCACGGATCAAAACCTAGGGAGACGCCTGAACATTTGCTGCTGATACAGATAAGTGGGGCCCTTGGGTGGAAAATCAGAATTTTAGGGGGGCACTAGTTAGGTGGGGTGGGAGAGATGGGGGGGGGGGAGGCCCGCGGATGACAGGGGGAGCCAACGTCCTGAGGACAACGCACAGCCTTTCCGTATTAACTTCCGAGACCGGGCCACGTGTGCCCCTCTAACGGCCAGTTCCATATAAAAATGCCTGTTTTCTGCAGCCCCGGAGGAATCATATACCACTATATACTGCCGTAGAGGATTACCCCATAATGGCCGATTTAGAACAACGGATGGGACAGAGCTTAGCGCTCTAATGGTACAGACGCACTATATTGCTCTGCGGTCATGAGATATATTTTCCTAAACAAATATATACCCTATTTGCATCGTCTAAACCACATTAATGCCTGCTATAGATTATATGCTAAAAGCAATAACCTAATGTGTATAGTTTAGCATTTTCGTATAGAGATTATGTGTATATGTGCCTTAATATGTCTCAAACTATATGCTTTGTATGACGGAGACCAAGATAACTGTCTTATGTAGTGTGCCTAGATTAGCTCTCTTAGCCGTTTAGGAACCTTCCTCCCACCTAGCAGCTACATAGGAGTTTTTTTGCACCGCTCTGGTGAAATGACACTGGAGCGCTGACCCAGAGCAACCCTCTGTGCCAAAACCGACACAACACGTAACACTTATCCTATGACTTACAAGAAGAGTATATATTACTCCCAGTGATCTGGGCAGTCAAGAGGCCAAACAAAATACAAAACACTCCGTGTTTTCCGTGAGAGCTCCTCCTCTCCTCCTTCCATAAAATACTATAGGCCCCCATTATAAGCCCCCCATTATATTGAACCCCCATGGCCCTGCCCTCGAGCACTCTGAACACCATATGCTCCAGACAATATCAGTAGCACCGGAAGAACTCTTATTTGAAGAGAGAGTCTAATCAGACTGCTCTTCTGTGCCGTTTCATACAGGCCTCTGTGTTTGGGAGACTGTCTCCTTTTCTTCTTCTAATTACCAGATAGGTATTCAGATATGGGTAGTTAACAATAAGCACCATTTAGTTATCTCCCTAGAGTGGGGAAGCGAGGGTCGAGATACACCCATCATGCCTTCTTCACTCCCCAATAGGGCAGTCCTAGTGACTGTTATTATCACAAGTTTGACATTGTTGTTCCCTCAGTTAGTTTTTGGGATGTTTATTGTATTAACATGCGTTTTATCTTCCGGGATGCGAGGAGTTCGACGTCAGCTCTACACCAGCAGATTTTATAAATGACACACCTAAAAATAGTATCGATCAATGCGAGAGGCCTAAACACCCCCGAAAAAAGGACAGCCCTACTGCGTGATGTATGGAAGCAGAAAGCGGACATAGTACTAGTACAGGAAACACACTTTAAGGGAACTAAAACCCCAAAACTCACTAATAAACACTACCAACTTCTGTTCACAAGTAATGCCCCCGACTCCAAAACGAAAGGGGTTGCTATTCTCCTGAACAAAAATTTACCCATTACCGACATCGAAACGGAAGCTGACGACCAGGGCAGATACATCATGATAAAATGCCTTCTCAACCATCAAAAACACACCATATGCTCTATATACGCCCCAAATTTGAACCAGGTCACCTTTCTTCTGGACTTCTTAGAGAAGCTAGATACTTTTAGAGAAGGAAGCACAATAATAGGAGGAGACTTAAATATACCTTTGAACCCAGGGGTGGACACCTCCCATGGAAAATCTTCCATCTCCCATCAGAAAATCAATAAATTAAAAAGAGCCTTGCGAGAGCGCCAATTAGTAGATGTGTGGAGATTGCTACACCCAAATGACAAAGATTTTACTTTTTATTCCTCCCTACACGCAGTATACTCGAGGATAGATTATTTGCTCGTTTCACATGATCTACTCTCAGTAATACAAAAAGCTGATATTGGCATAATCTCGTATTCTGATCATGCCCCTGTCTCGATTGCACTTTACTGCAGGTCCCCACACGAAAGGCCCTTTAACTGGAAATTAAATACTTCAATGCTGTCCGATCCGGAGACTTCAGAATCTATCAAACGCGAACTTGAAGCGTATTTTCAGATTAACACTACGAATGATGTCTCTGGTTTGACAACGTGGGAGGCACACAAATGTGTCCTAAGGGGATTCATGATCCAGCTTGGCACCAGACTTAAGAAACAACGCAGCAAAGAGCTGGCTGATCTTACGTCTGAAATCCAAGTACTGGAGCAAAAACACAAACGCCACCCTACACCACAAGACCTCCAAAAATTAAAAGAAGCTAGAGAGTCAGTCATGAGAATTATGAGAGCCAAATCTCTAAAGGCGGCACATAGATGTCAGAATATATTCTACATGAGCGGGAACAAATCAGGCAGACTCTTAGCAAAAGCCCTAAGAGAACAGCAGCAAAGGAATTACATTCCTCAGATTATGGACTCCAATTCTCAAAAACACATACGAAATGAATCAATAGCCTCGGCCTTTAGGAACTTTTATTCCAAACTCTATAACCTGTTGGGGGATTCTGGAGCAGATCGGGACCCAATGATATGGCCTAAAATGAAGCAGTATATATCAGAGGCTCTCATGCCTAAACTGTCGCCAGAGATGGCTAAAGAGTTGGAGGAACCAATATCTGAGGATGAGATAGCCCAGGTGATATCTCAAATTAAACCGGGAAAGGCTCCGGGGCCCGATGGCTACCCTATAGAATATTACAAACAGTACAGGAGCGTCTTGGTTCCATTCCTGTGCAAGGCCCTTAATGAAGTAGCTGACCCAGACAGAGATGGTTCCTTCTCAGTTCAAACTCTTGAATCCCACATCTCGGTCATACAAAAACAGAATAATGACCCCACTTCATGTGCCAGTTATCGGCCCATCTCTCTACTAAACTTGGATCTCAAGATTTTTTCTAAGATCCTGGCCAATAGGTTCGCCACCCATATGAGCCATTTAATACACTGGGACCAAGTGGGATTCATCCCAGGAAGAGAGGGTAGGGACAATACCATCAAAACTCTCAATACAGTTCAGTCTGCTCGGTCAATATCTACTCCCTTAATGTTGCTTTCAACAGACGCCGAAAAGGCCTTTGACCGAGTAGACTGGACCTGGATGCTGGAAGTGCTCAAGCATATTGAGATGGGACCTAGGATGCTCAGGTGTATTAGGGCGCTGTACTCCGAACCCACGGCGCGGGTAAAGACAAATGGGTTTCTATCGGCACCATTGCAAATCAGAAATGGCACGCGACAGGGATGCCCATTCTCGCCTTTAATATTTGCCCTGGCCCTGGAGCCTTTCCTGTGTCATATACGAAATAATCCAGACATTCAGGGTATCCAGCTTAGCGACAACCACACCAAAATAGCGGCATACGCAGATGACTTGCTGTTCTATATCTCTAATCCACAGATCTCACTGCCAAACCTTTTGAGAGAATTCAATAAGTTTGGCGAACTGTCGCTCTTTAAGATTAACTTAGATAAATGTGAGGCCCTGAATATTAGCCTCCCACCAGATATCCAGTCTTCATTAAAGGAAAATTTCCCCTTTAAATGGAATGAACACTATATTACTTACCTAGGAACTAAGATTACTCCTAATGTCAGAGATATCTTTCAGAAAAACTTCCCACCTTTATTAGAGACTCTGATAGCAGATCTAAAGAAATGGGATAAACCCCAATTCTCTTGGCTGAGACGTATAGCCATCATCAAAATGAATGTGATGCCACGGATCCTGTATCTGTTCCAGACTCTTCCAATACAAGTCCCTAACTCTTTTCTCAAAAGAGCACAGATGGTGTTTAACAAATACATCTGGAAAGGCAAACCCCCCAGAATCCATAGACAGATTCTCTATAGACCCAAAAATGCAGGAGGCCTAGCTCTCCCAGATATACAAAAATATTATCATGCTGCTGTTCTAACCAGAATGGTTGACTGGCATAGGCACACTACTCTCAAACAATGGGTCAAGCTTGAACAACATAGTTCCCAGCATCCCCTGGTCAATCTGCCCTGGTCGTCAGCAACACATAAATCAGTTTGGTCTAGCCTGGACTTGGTCCAGAATACACTAAGGATATTCTCTAAAATACGATCCTGGCCTGATGTCTCTCCTTGGCCTACCCCTTCCACACCAATCTGGGATAACCCATGTTTCGAACAAGGATGCAGTCAGGGCTATCTGAGACCCTGGAAAACAAATGGCCCCTCAAAAATCCGGGATTTATTCCACCAAAATAGATGGGCGACGCTAGAAGAGTTACGATCAAGATATCACAATCCCAAACTAGACTGGTGGGGACATATGCAATTGAAACACTTTGTAGGGGCTTTGGGGGCAACTCCAACAAACGGGCGCAGCCCCACAGAGTTTGAGAAGCTATGCCAAGACGGAGATCCTTTGAGGAAAACTCTGTCTCTGATTTACTCTCTCTTGTCTGGCCAAGATGTCGACTCATTACCCTTTTTTGGGAACTGGGAAAGAGACCTGGGGGTATCCTTTACCACTGGTCAGAAACGCACTATGTGTATCCTCGCCCACAAGGCCTCCACCGCTTCTCGTATACAAGAAATCAACTATAAAATCTTGGCCCGGTGGTATTATACCCCTGCTAAATTAGCCCATATATTCCCAGACAAAGATCCAAATTGTTGGAGATGTAAATCAGTAGCTGGCACGCTGCTTCATGTCCTGTGGGACTGCGTATACATAACCCCATTCTGGAGGAAAGTTGAGGTGATCCTTCGAGAGATGTCGGGTAGGGATATTCCATTCAATGCCCAGTTCTACTTACTAAACCTTACCAACTGGAAGATGAAGTCCTACAAGGGATCTGTGGTAAGACACATATTAAACGCGTCTAAGACTTTGATCCTAAGAAGGTGGGGAACCGGTAGAGTCCCTACCCTCTCGGAACTCGCTAAAGAACTAGACCTGATATATGACTTGGAGAGTATAGTATATGCCCTCCAACATAGATCTGAAAAATTCAATAAGATCTGGAGGATCTGGGTAATTTACAGACACTCCCCTGAATTCCGACAAATGGAAGAAGATGAAGACTAGACCTATCAGTCTTACCACGCCTGTAAAAACGTCATACTTCCTGGCATTGGTCGATGCTGGCCCCTGCTCAATGCTGGTGCATCTGTTATCCGAGCTCTCGTTCTCCCGGAAACTGTTTATTAATCGTTTACCGTAGTTATTAGTTATTACATTATAAAAAAAAGAGTCTAACCTTTATCAATCCTATTGAAAATTTAAATGTGACCTTTTGTGCCTAGTCTTGCTGCTTACATAGACATCTTGTTGGTATGTGCACAATTCACGCTTATTGGATGTAAACCTGTTATATATCTGCTTACTCAAAATAAAGTATTTGAAAAAAAAAAAAGAATGCAAGAATGGCAGCAATTAAATATTCCCCTTGAAAATCAATAGGTGAATTTTAATTGGCTTTTGTAGGCTTCACCCACTTTTCTGAATCTTAATCCCAGTCACCCAATGAGCAACTGTGCAAAGTTTGAGAACGTTACCATTAACAGTGTAAGTAAGGCTGCAGTTTACATTTTCCCAGCGAAATTTGTATTTGTCTCCACCCACTGATGACCCAGATATGCCCGGGTTGCTCGGGTATGTATTTGGCTGGTGTTGGCTGCGCCCACTTTTCCTGACCCTAACACACAATTTCTCAATGACCAAGTTTGTCAGCTTTGCGGTCTTTGGCATCAATAATTTGCCTTGGAATGAAACAAATGTGATTGGCTGTTTGTGTCTCCATCCCTTTTCTGAATTTGAACCCCAGTCACCCAATGAGCAATGACCAACTGTACCAGGTTTGAGGCTTGTGCCATTAACAGTGCAAGAATAGCAGCACTTACATATTCCCATTGAAAATCAATAGGTGAATTTTGATTGGCTTTTGTAGGCTGCACCTACTTTTCTAAATATTAATCCCAGTCACCCAATGACCAACTGTGGAAAGTTTGAGAACGCTACCATTAACAGTGTAAGAATGGCTGCAGTTTACATTTTCCCAGTGAAATTTGTATTTGTCTCCGCCCACCAATGACTCGGCTATTCCCGGGTTGCTCGGGTATGTATTTGGCTGGTGTTGGCTGTGCCCACTTTTCCTACATCATATCCTATATGTTATTCCAGGTAATGTACTATGTGTGTGCCAAATTTCATTCAAATCCGTTCAGCCATTGTTACGTGATTGAGTAACAAACTTCCAAACATCCACACTTTTGCATTTATAATATTAGTAAGATTAAATAATATGTGGTCAGGGAAGTTTCTTGGCTAAATTGCTCTCAGGGCGAGGGTGTAAAAATGTTCCTTCCTGATTAGCAGAAATGCTTGGAGCTTGAAAGGAAGTGAGTTTGCAACATGAATACTTCCTGCTGCTTACAGGGGGGGGGGGGGGGAGCATGGAGGGGGGGGGTCCGAGGAGAGGGTGTGAGGATTCGGGCACCCCTCTCTGCGACTGTGTCCTAGTGTGTCCACTGCTCCCCCCTCCTTCACTAAGTCCCCCTCACTCACTGTGCCCCGGTCGGAAAACCACCTCACCCGGCTGTTGTGCTTACTTAGCAAATTGCTATGTATTTTGGTGGGCTTTTACCCATTTACATTTTTACAGGTCTCCACCTTAATGCGTGACACTGTTCTATGACGAGCAGTGATGCTTGCTTGTGGCGCACTAATATGCAGAAAAAAGAAGTGTGGAACAGTATTAACATTATGCCTACCGTATGTAATCGAGGTTGACATACTTTCATGTTTTGCCTAATATTTGGCCATGCCCACTTTTTGCTACCATGAGCTAAGTGCACCACACATTTAGCTCTTTTTTGACACCCAGAGGTGCGCTGGATGATTTGGCATCTGAGCAAGACCCCTGTCAAGCTTTCAGAGGATAGTACTTGTACAACGCAAAGTACTTTAATTGCATTTTTTTAAAATGTAGTTTAATATTTAAGTATTTTTCCTGTATTAATAACACAGTGTGTGTATTTGTGTATCTGTGTAGTAGTGCGTGTCCTGGTAGTGGTGATGATGATGAGGAGCTGACATTGCCTGTGGCACCAAACAGGTCAGAAACAGTCCTGCTCAGGAGTGGGTTCCAGCTCTCTGCATCTCATATCTGTAAACAGATGTAAACAGTCATGAGACACAATGGACTTGATTCACTAAGCTAAAGCATGTTTGTAGTGAGGCAGGAAGCAAGTGATTCCATACCAGCATGGGCATAGCAATCATCCCTGCAACCCCTGCAATCGCAGGGGAGCCCCAGAGGTTTGGGGGCCCCTCTTCCCTCTCCTAAACCACAAGTTCAGCCAATTAGCAAAAAAACTCCCATTTACTTACAAAATCACCATCCCTGCCTCTTCCTCCTACCATGCAGAGTAACGAGTAGAAGGAGCGTCTGTAATTTTTTCATGCCTCTAGATGCTGCTTTACATCAGAACACTCTCTGCTGCTATTCACCGGCTCCCAATCATGTGACCCTAGTGGGGTTTGGGGACCAAGGGCGCCCCATGCTATCATTTTTTGCAGGGGAGCCGTATTAAGTCTAGCTACGCTCCTGCATACCAGATAAGCAACCTACACTGGTTTGCATGAAATAGAGTGTTTCAACATTTCCCTTCATATCACAAACCATGAGCTTCTGGTTAAAAATGTTTTTCATGCATGTTTCTATATGAATCAAACAAAATAGTGAAAGCCAACAAGACACGCTGGTAACCGCTGCTGAATGTAGACACATCCAAAAGTCCTAATATTGTATATGGCAAAATATTGATCTAAGTCTCTAAAAACACCTGCATGCCCAACTTCACAGAAATGACTGACACCAATATTGAAGTAAAATGGAGGCTTACAAGCCTATATCAACCAAAATTATAAAGTTGTATATAGTTAAATATGTACTGGAACCTTTATCCTCACCCCAATCAACATCCGGACAGTTTCTACAGTAGCCATGGCATATCTCCCCCACCCCAATATACTCCCCAGTAGGTGTTTCTAGGATCACAGAAGATACGGGCCACTTCAGGGTTAGTAGTAAAGGTTGAGATAGTCTGTGGGTGAAGTCAAACAACAGCACCTCAACCCAGAATTAGGTTGCCTGCTGACCACAACCCCTACATCAGAATTAAGTAGCTTGGTGCCCCCCCCCCCCCCATTAAAACCACTTGGCCTGCTGACTCCCCTCTCCACCATTAAAATTATATGTCTTGCTTACTCCCCTTCCCCTCCTCCAACAAAATTAGATGGTCTGCTGATTCCACTCCTTCCTCCAACAGCGTGCCTCCTCTTGACTTCCATGGCATTGTTGCACTGTTTGTTAACTTCATATTCTTGCAGGTCACATCAGTGCTGACACTGCAGGGAACTATGGAGACAAAGTTAATATAGAATAGGAGTTTGCCATAAGACATGTGAGTTAACACCTTTGCTGTGCACTCTGCAGGTAAGCGGAGACCTGCTTCCACCACCTTACCCCCCTTTACCTCAGGAGCGGCTGAGGGTGAGCAGTTTGTTTGTCACAGACTCACAGCCAGCCAGTGTGCTATTGTGTTGAGCTGCAGCACATCATGTGAGAACATTAAATGAAGCAGAGTAAATTGTCGGGTGCTGTGCGATCATTCCAAATCTGGGTGGGGGGCACATCCTCATAAGTTTACCTCAGGCTGCACAAAGTCTAGAACCACCCTGCCAGAAATTGATCTGCTCTGAGGGCAGGACACTTGCATTACTTGGTAAGACATTGGTTCTTGTGATTTCATGTAATCTGTGTTTATATGCACAAAATCTCCAGATTTAAAAAAACAAAAACGAAAAAACAACAGATTAGACCCCCTTCTGGAGACTGATTTTTGGACATGCAAGACAATGGTCAGCAAGGGAAAGGGCCCCTTTCCTTGTTGGGCCAACAGCCCACATCTATTTTGCCATGAGTGGGTGCTTTGCATCCTCTTCTTAAGACCAAGAGACAAGGGAATTGTTCCTGTCTTTAAGGGGTTGGGGTTAATATGGTAGGAGTGTTTTATGATGTCTGGTTGCTCTCTTAGTGGTATCATTCAGATAGCGTCTTCCCTCTTACTCAACCACACAGTATTAAAAAAAAAAAAAGATCACCAACCAACACCATTTAAAAATTCAAACTGAAAAACAATTACAGATGTTAAAAGCATTCCCATGATGGCCCTGGGCATGTATGCACATCAATCATAGTATAGATACTTTTTTGTGGATCCTGGGTGATCATACACAGTAATCACCTAAGTGAAATTCAATAAGGCAGTGCCAGGGTTGTCATCCTTTTGTGGCAGGAGCGTGGCAAGACTGACGGGATGATGACGTCTTTGCAGTCAAGCAATAAGACACATCAAGAACTGGAAAATTGATGATGTTCTACATGATGGAACATGAATTACAGTAGGTATAGAAATGAATCACCCATTTAAAATATTCATATTTAATTTCTTGAAGCCTGAAATAAAGATACATACATTAAAAAAATGTCTCAACTGTATTTACTCAATGCAAGTTATAGCACCCGAGAGAAAGCTTTAATAGCACAGCTCAGAAAAAAAAGCAAAACTAATGAGATGGATAAAGGGTCATCGCTTCCTAAAAAATATTTGTCAACTCAGGTATAACTAATGAGCTCCATTGTATATTAGTTCAACACAGAAACAGCACAGCTATTCATGTAGAATTTCAGTGCTTGGTAGTTCCAATAAAATCAAACTATCAACAGTGGGTTGCAAGGCACTGGTCAAAAGATTTCAATTGTGTATTTTTGGACAGGTACAAGGCAGGAGATGGATTTTTAAAAAACCTAATCTTTATGAATCACTGTGAGCAAAATAAACCCTGTAATGAAGAAGTAGATGTGTTTGGTGCAACAAGGACACTTCCCAGATGAGCTACTACCCACAAACTGGATGGAAGAATGTGATGGGCACTGGCTAGAGAAGCTAATAGGCTACTTTAAAGTAGTTAAAGTACATTTTTGCAAACAGTGGACATAACATGCAAATGATAACAATGTCCTAAGTGCTCCACAAGGGTTGCGACAAATAAGTCACTCCTAAAAAAAGCCACATTAAGTTTCAAGTGAGCTTTTCCACAATACAAATTGAAAATTCAGAAGATAAAGGGAAAAAGGTGTTTTGGTCACCCAAGATCAAAATCAGACTATATTGCCGTAACACCAAATTGTGACAAATAATGCCTACCTACAGTAAAGCATGAAGGATGGAGGTGGTAGCATCGAGCATCTTATTGTTTCGATGTTTCTCTGCAGCAGGGACTTAGGGATATGTTAGAAAATTCAGTGCCTTAAAATAACATAACATTTTTGATAAAAATCTGCTGCCCTTTACCAGATGGTTGTGAAGAGGAAGAAGACTTACCTTCCAATATGACTAAAACATGAAGCAAACAGCAAAATTGACCACACAGTGGCTGAAGAAGAAAAATATAAATTTCCTTGTGAAACCTAGTCAGAACCCAGACTTCAAACCCATTAAAAATCTGAGAATGACTTGGAGGTTACAGTCCACTAAAGGCCAATATCCATTCTGGCTGAGCTTGAACACCACTTTACAGAACAATGGACAAATACGTTGTAGGGAAGTAACCCAGCAGATTCAAAACTGTAAATACAGCAAAAGACGCTTGAACAAACTCTTGGGTTGGCTGAGCCTTTCTCCATCTTAGTGATTCTGGGTTTTTTTTCAGGTTTTTTTTTCCTGTATTGTTGCTGCTTAACTTTCCTCTAACTTGCCCTCACAGTGGGGTGCTGTAGTACAACATTGCAAAGGCATTTTAACGCAGAAGGTCTCACTGCAATAGTAAGTCTATGCAACGTTCAGAGTGCATCTGGTGCAATGGGATCAAAAGGACCACAGTATCCCAACACAGTGCATGCAGTATTTTACCGCATAATGTGTGTGTTAACAGTGGCAGTGAAGCATACTTTTCATTGACTGTATGCAATTCAACAGTCGCAATGCGACTTTTCCCCTCCTTTGCGTTGCATTCTTGTATTTAAAGGAACGCAACACAACTCCTACTGTAAACTTAGCCTTCCACTTTGCTCTTTAAAAGTTGCACTGATTAAAAAACGGCTATGAAAAATATTTTTGTGTGCGTGTCTTCATTTCAGGCTACAAATCAACAAAATGTGCATTTTCTGAAGGGTTGTTTTTGTTCTCTATGTCCATGGTATAGAATTAGAAATCAGGCTTGCCTGCCATTTCATAGTGATTACTGCAGCCTTTGGGGCACTTAGATCTCCTAAATATTGTGACAGGGACTTTTACTGCTGCACAGTGGATTCTTGCTCATCACAGCTTTCATAGGTTGGGCTCACAAAACCCTTAGTCTATTTCCAAATGAAACTGATCTAAAGGGGGCCATACATTAGCCGACCAACCAACCAATCGACCATCCAATTCGATTATTATAATCAAATCGGATGAAAATTGGTGCTGCCAAGTGCATGCCCGACCGACAAAGCGACTAATTTCGGGACAGAAATTGGCCGCGCGGTTGATCGCGCATGCTGGAAAATTTCTGGCCGAAGTTGGTTGGGCGGGTGCGCGGCGGGACGGCGCCCAAATTGTAAAAGAGCGACGAGACGACAAAACCCCCGTCGCTGCCGCCGCATTGTATAAATGTGTGTAGTATAGTGCATTTATACATTACTTGTTCGATGTCAGCCTCCACACGGTTTCCGTCCATTTCACCGGGTTCCGCATACATGCCTGCGGCCCATAGTGTCAGACGCTATGCGCCGCTAGCGTGTATGCGGCTGTTATCCGGCGAGATGGACGGACACCGTGCGGAAGCTGCTACAGGACAGGTAATGTATAAATGCACTACACTACATACATTTATACATTTTGGGGGCAGCGGCGGGGCGGACGCAGCGGCTCAGCCGATTCCCTGATGATTTCATACTGAAATCGGACGGGAATCGGCCTGTAGTGTATGGACAGTTCTGACTAGAGACAAATTTATCTCTAATCAGATTCGATTAGAGATAAATTTGTCTCTTGGTCAAATCTGCCCATAATCGTTCTAATGTATGGCCAAATTTGACACTTCAGTTTGGCAAGGATATTACCACATCATAAATTACATTATACCCTAATATTGGCATTTAAATTATTATTATTCATTTAAAAAGTGCCAACCTAAACATTTCTATTTATAAAAGGAAATTCAGGTAGGAGAGATAGAGTTCCACTGTAATGCCAAAAATATGCATACTAATTTGTGCTAGAAATCCCTTTACAGTTTCATCAGGGAATTCTTGTGGACACATTAAATTGTGCAGAAGTAAATGTGTTAATTTTCACAGCTGCAATTAAGAATTGTATAATTCTGTGTCTTCAAAGTAGCTATTTAGATAATAAAGAGGATCCATTACCTTTCAAATAATGATCAGGAGAGCAGCAATTTGTTAATTAGACAAAGTAACATATTTTGGCAGTGTCAGTAACAGCGATATAGTGCAATCATACATATACGCTGGGGGCTGCCATGTTGAATATTCTTATGCATGCTAACACAAAACAAAATACATTAAAAAAAAGTCAATTTCTTGCTGCTGATGGAATGTTATCTGCATTCAACTATGTACAGACTCCTGAACTTAGACGGACGTGTCTGCATGTTCCAGATTCCCTGAAGGCATTGCAGCCAGTAATCTGGCAGTTCACTATGAAGTGAAAGAAATATGGAAGATGCCATTGCTGGCTTCCTTTTAAAAAAGGCTACTTGCCTGGCTGTAGTGATTTTTTGCCTCTAAATACTTAATCATTGACCCAGAATGCAGATCAAGTTTTCTGACTACACAGAGTACACTGATAGTATGCTTGTGGCAGATGTAGCTCAGAATACTGAAGCCAAAAGATCAACAAGCCAGCCAGGTAACTAGCAGTAAATATGAAATCCTCCATATTTCTCTTTCTTCAGCTGTTTTCTATTAGCTGAGGATCTATTTATAGGTCCATATAAGGGGAAGAGTGAAGGAATGATGCACACAGGATCCTGGGTTTCTCAGAGAAACAATAAAGACTGATAGGGTACAGCTAATATAATACAATACTAGCAGGGTAGGCACAGAAATGTCACAGACATATCATTTTTTGCTTATTCAGAAACGCACAATGATCTTTGCTTACTCAGAGATGAATTACTTGGCCTAGGCAACAGTAGCCTTAAAGAGACACTGAAGCGAAAAAAAAAATGATGATATTATGATTTGTATGTGTAGTACAGCTAAGAAATAAAACATTAAGATCAGATACATCAGTCTAATTGTTTCCAGTACAGGAAGAGTTGAGAAACTCCAGTTGTTATCTCTATGCAAACAAGCCATTAAGCTCTCCGACTAAGTTAGTCCTGGAGAGGGCTGTTATCTGACTTTTATTATCTCAACTGTAAGTGAACTGTTTACTTTTTCTCTGCTAGAGGAAAGGTCATTACTTCACAGACTGCTCTGAAAGAATCATTTTGAATGCTGAGTGTTGTGTAATCTGCACATATTATAGAATAATGCAATGTTAGAAAAAACACTATATACCTGAAAATAAAAGTATGAGAATATTTTCTTTGCTGCTAATCTTCTAGTAATTATTCATAGTACACAACCAATTCATTATATCATATGTTTTTTTCGCTTCAGTGTCTCTTTAAATATGTATGCTTACATTGTATTCTTAAACTTATTTTTTTATTGCTAATTATTTAGCAATCGCTCTATTCATTTAAAATGTAAAATTAATATCAGGATCTGAAATACAATATTCTGGAATGACTTGCATGTAAGCAATTTCTGTAAAAAATAAAAAAAAATATTCCACCTAAAAAGATGTTTCACTTTCAGGTGAAGTATTTTTGCATGTGCACCTCTTCTTTACCGTTTTGCTTTCAGCGTGCAAATATCTCTTTCAATTCAAAAGGGTTTCTTATTTATTATTTTAATCCCACCCATCCTGCAGTGTCACTCCTTCTGCTAAAACGAAGGTGTTCCCACTGCGATTATTCATTTTTCAGAATATAAAATACATTTCTAAAAATTGAGAGACTGTCAGATTTATTAAATAAAGCTGTGAAATTGCATCACAGGAAGTAAGTCTTGGTGTAGTTAAGATTATCAACAAGATTGCTGAAGATCATTAACAAAAGTTTGCCTTCTTAAAACAGAAGGTATTTGCGATGATTCAGATTGGAGTGAGCATGTGATGTTTCCCATGATCAAAAATGATTCCGTAAACCCGATCTGGGTTAAACAACAAAATGAAAAAATCTCTTTGCACGTGCATGAGTGTGGCTACAATTTCAAAAGTGCTAATTCACTAATCTCTCCAGAACCCTCACTAGATAGTTACAGTACATAGTTATCTAGGTTGAAAGAAGATGTTTATACATCAAGTTCAACCTCTTGTGCCTCACTGCATGACAATCCACACAAAAGAAAAGCCAAGAGGGCTGAAACTATCTCCCTGACTGGATTATGGTATCACCTTCCCACACCTAGTGGTCATATCTGTGCATACACTTCATCGTAGGGAAAGCATCCAAGCCCCTTTGAAATGAATGTATGGCCTGATATAACTTAGGTGAGGGATGCAAGCTTGCAAACTTGTGCCTCATAACAGCAGGTGCATTTCAACATTTTAAAGCCAGGTCTTAAAGACTCTCTCACATTTTTCAGTGATCTCCAGCCCATATAAGCTTTAGTAAATAAGGATTTACTTAAAGATAGAAGCTAAAGCTAAGCTGTGATCACTTCAAACATCAAATCACGAACAGAGCAAATCTATAAAGGGAAGTTTTGACAGTCTCTGTAGGTCTAGTGTGGATACTACAAAACGCTATGCAATCATTATGAAACAAAACTGGTAGTGAGTGTTATTTACAAAGTTAATTATTCTGCTTGTATGGTGTCAAATACCAGCTTAGCCCAAAAAAAATGTGTAAAAATATTGTTACCCTTTCAGCCAGTACAGCTACTCTTCAGCATTTTTCAAAGCACCTTTTTTAAGTGAATTACTTCCTACTGCTCTTAAGTAGTTTAAAGGTAGCCACTAACGGTCCAATTTCTAGTGAAAAATCGTTCGATCGATCAGAAATTTTGATCGGAAGTGAAATATTGTAATGAATCGTTCACTACACCATCAACGAACCAATCTTTACTTCCTATCTATCACAACCAACAAGAAAATCCAAATTTTGGTTCCACGAAAATTCATTCGGGCGACATTTTTTTTCACTCGTTCATAATCGATTGTGTCCATCAACGGAGGTTATTTACAACCAATCCGAGCAGAATTTCTGATCGCTCGAACGATTTTTCGTTAGAAATTGGACCGTTAGTGGCCAGCTTAACTCTCCAACATCTGCCAACACAACTAAAATATCATTTTGGAGTCAACCGCCTTTTTAAAATTATACATCCGCCTTTTTCACAAAGCCGTTAATAAAGACACCGTAAGAAAATAAGGGATAAAAAAGGACTTTTCAGCCATTCATTTTACCAATCAGCTGTCTAATTAATAGATGTACTGGCTAGTCACATTCTCGCCATCTCATACACATTGCAAATGAACATGCGCTGCCCGTGTAATTTTATACAGATTTTTCTTGATGTCATGCAATTGCGTGGGCTGTAATATCCTTCTCAAAAAAAGCAACTGTGACTGCTATTAATCAAAATAATACGAAAAAAATAATAATAATAAAAAAAAAATCTCTTATGGATCTAAGGCTGCCTGATGCCTGACGTAGAGGAGAGAACAGAACGCTAACGCACTTAACCTCAGCTGGTGGGCTTCACTTGGCTACACTTATTGCCATTGGTGCCCATAAGGCCTGTTCAGCGTCCAGTTGCTCAGTTTGATTATGAGAGCAATCTCTGTTGCTTATTAATCAGAGCAGTTGCTTTATGGGACGCTAATTTTGGTATTATTGGTAAACTCGGTGTGAACAGCACAAATTGGTCTGTCTTTCTCATTCCTGCTCTTTTAAACTGTAATAAAATGCTGTACGGATACGTGACAGGAATGAATTGCGCTGCATCTAGGGGAGGGAGGGGGGAGGAGGTCGATTATTCCTGCCCACAGCAACCCAAGTGCTGATTATCGCCATAGTGGCGGTTAAATGGTTAATGTGAACCTGTCATCTAATAGGGATGATTGGATAGGGTCCCTGATGCCTGCTGAAGATTTTCCTGTTTTCGCTCTTAATTTGGGTCATTAACTGAGAAAGTGAAGGTGGGATTTGCTCCTCAGAAATGATATACAGGGAGAGTGAGAGAAGAAGAAAGATGACTCTTGTGGAAATGGCTTAAAGATGTCTTAATTAAAGGACTGTGATTGTCCATGTGATTAGGCTCCTTGTTATTAAATAAGCAATTAACATGTGGGGAAGGGGGCTGACACTGTTCTATGATGAATTTGGATTCTGTAATAACAGACCTGGATTAAGAGGCAGTGACAACAAAGTTAATTTAACACCTACACTTCTAATATATGGACACATGGATCAATATTGACTGCCCTGGACATTTCATTTACACCTCTACTAATAGATGCATAGACGTATATTACTGTGCTATGGATATTGTATGTAACCCACGTTCCTTTCTTTCTTTCTTTCTTTCTTTCTTTCCATCTTTCTTTCCACACCCTTATCATGCTAAATCTACATATTTATTAATTTATCTGTCTGTTTTCTTTAATTATCTGTCAGTCATTTATTTCTTCCTATCTTCTATGCTATATGAAGATAATAATTAAACTAGTGTGATTATAATATAAACATACTACCAAATTAAACAACATTAATAAATTAAAGCAGATTAAAAACATCAAATCAACCAACCCATCATTGTTATATTGACCCTTTTTAAACACCACCCCACTTCTCTTATCTTTCCAATAACATAGCTAAAGATATACAATCTATTTGTTTCTAAGGTCATTTTATTGTCATATAATCCATTCATTATTCAACTGTACATTAGATTCTTAATTTACAGAAAGGTATAAATCCCATCTTCTGAGGGTTTTTTTTTCCTTTTTTAAAATTTTAAAATATAGGTTAAACCTTAAAATTTAAAAAAGAGCTAAAGAGTTTTTTTTTACTAGTCAGTGTAAAGTTTGCTTTTGTACTTTACAAACCTGAATCATAGCTGATGGAGCATAGAGATATTTAATGGGGATTGTCACATGCCGCATGAAGGGCGCCTCAGGTGGGGGGCAAGGTGTCAAATCTCTCCTTGAAGGATCCAGCCATTAAAAAAGGTGATTTTGTTCACAGTGTTTTAAGCTGCTGAGCAATGCAGTTTATATATATATATATATATATATATATATATATATATATATATATATATAGTTTTTTTAAATTCTTCTTTAACTTTGAGCTGCAGTCCTGGAGATGTCTTTTATAGAGCCATTGTCGTGAAGCTTCCTGACGTGTTTCTTCAAGTCAAAATTCCTACAGAAGCCTTTTCCACAGGTCCCACAAGTAAAAGGCTTCTTGTCGTTATGGGTGTGCATGTGAAAAGTTAAATTGTAGATCTGGTGGAAGGCTTTGTTGCAGATGGTGCATTTGTACTGCTTCTCCCCACTGTGGGTCAACTTGTGATTTTTGTAATTCCCTGAAAAAAAAAGAAGAAAACAGAAATGTAATTAAAATAATTTTTGTTACAAATAAGAAAAAGTTTCCCATTTGTTATTTCTCAGCCAGCTACTAGTATACAGTTTCCTCCAGGAAAAAGCGCCATTAGGATTGGGTCCACAAGTCGCTGGTCACTTGTCAAACTTAGTCCTCATCAACCTAATTGAACAGGCAACTGTCAAATTAAAAAATTATAAAAAGGTCAGATTTCTGACCCGGAGAAATTACAAACAGGGAGAAAAACTTTGCAAGGGGAAAAAATGGCACATCCTATTTAGACTAATGTGGTTAATAATGCTGGTGAAATCTGTCTGGTGGAATTACGCTGAACAGGCTCAGACTACTGGCTGTTAAACCTGAACTTTAAATGATTTTTTTTTTTAAATCAGAAGTTAAGAGAACCCAAGCATTGATTATCTATCTGTTGGAGACATTTGAGAAAAAAACAATAATATGGAGGTTTTGACAGATATTGTTATTTTCAATAGAAAATACAGGGTACTTGCATAATTGCTTAATAATATTATGCATAGTAATTCCATAAAAAAAAACCTATCCCATATAAAGGTGGCCGGTCATACACTTAGCAATTTCCTCATTCCATTCCTTACAGCTTTGATGCATCTGCTGGGAATTGATTCCCCAAAATGTCAGATCGATTTTCTAAATCGATTGAAAGTATGGATCATAACAATTGGGGGCGGGGCAAGAGCGTGGGCAGATCGATGGCCTTTAGCTTTGCAGTGCATCTAGCAGTGGAACTCTGCAGTTTGATCGATTTTCAATAGATTTACTGCTGGAATCTATTGAAAATTGATGTGCAGTATATGGTAGGAACCAATTCCTTCTGAATCGATTCTTCTCAGAAAGGAATCAATTGTTTTGGAACATTGGATGGAAATCTATAAGTGCATGACCAGCTTTGAAGATATGTGACAATAATAAAAGAAAAGGAAACGATGAATGAAAAAAAAAACTATTAAAAAAATAATAATCTGTAGAAATATAGTATTTCATTACCTTTTTGGTGGAATCCCTTGCCGCAAAATTCACAGACGAATGGTTTATACCCAGCGTGGATTCTAATGTGAGTGTTTAAGGTGGAACTCCTGTTAAAAGCCTTGCCGCACTGATTGCACTTGTGGGGTTTCTCCTATTAACAAAAATAGAATAGATACATATAAATAAAGAAATCGGAGGTCAGTTAGGAGTAGAGCACAGTTTGGAACAGCGAGGGACAGGAATGGGGAGCTGTTACCTGCGTGTGGATGATCTTGTGCCGGCACAGGGTGCTTGCCTGTCGGAAGCCCTTGCCACAAACTTTACAGACAAAAGGCCTGGCCCCGGTGTGCACGGGCATGTGCCTGGTGAGGTTGTAGTGGGCATTGAAGACCTGGGACACAGGAGAATGAGGGAAAGTGAACACGGTAACTCTGGCTGGATACATGAATTACAAAAAAACAAAATCTGTCGCATTGCAAATAATTCTCTCCCTGGGTCCAGAGTGTTCAGGTGTGAAAGCCCAATAGAACTGTACTGTAATTCTATAAGCTGGAAGCAGAACTCCGCTGGAACTTGTAGTGCTAGGTAGAGATCCATAATAAAGAGTTACTCAGTATATAATCTTGTGCTTCTAATGCGAGCAACTCTTAAGCTTTTAATGAGTACAGTAAAGACAGGGAAGCATATATAATATGTACCACAGCTTCATGGGTGAGGAATGCCGGCATTGGTAGTGCACAACATGCTACAATGTCGCCCATGCCAGCTCAGGGAAGTGCGATATACAGGATCGGTGAGGAAGGATGGACACTGTAAAATTATCTATCTATCTATCTATCTATCTATCTATCTATCTATCTATCTATCTATCTATTTAAATATGTGTGTAATATAAATATATATATCACCATAATATCCGATCCTCTAATACAGTTCACTTTATTATTATTATGTCAGTAAGTGAGAGTAGAAACATTCAGTTTTATTTTATATCATTTGTTACTATTTGATTAAATATTAATGCTATCTATAATTACGTTTATCTATACACACTATCAGACACAGGCAGAAATTCTTATAGTACTAAGATGAAGGTGAAGTAATATAAACAATACTTGATGGTATTCAGGATTTAGTACTATATTAATAATGCATTTTGTTTAAAAAATATGATTTATCAGAGGTATATATGAAATATTATGTATACTATAATGCTATTTGCACCTATAACTGTATACGGTAGTAAGGTGAAGCAATAAAAAATACCTTATTTCGGACTATTCAATAGAACTGAATTAATTCGTAAATTTGTTTTTAATCTACGATGTAGCTGCAATGCTGACATTATATTTGTTATACGCACCATATGGTTGATATGCAGATACAAGCGCATATCAGAGTAACAAGACTCATAATTATATACTGTATGTTATTTTTAATACATTATAATGGAAAATTTTAGAAAATATTTTGTTAGGCAAAGATGAACTTAAATAGTAATATAAGAAAACGGTATATACTATGTATTGGCGAAGCCTGTCAGGTGAATAATTGCAGACTCACTCAGCAGTAATGTGCCTGTTCTAATAAGGCTTACCTTGCCACACACTTCACAGGTGAAGATTTTAGGTTTGCCATCTATAGGACTGGCACCAAGTTTACTGTGGCTTTTGGGGTTCCTCTCCACTGCCAGAGCCGTGTTCTCTTTCATCACCTGGTCCAGCTGCCCAGGTAACCTTTCCTTATGTGGGTACTGGGCAATGGGGAACTTCTCAGGCGACAGTCCGGAAAGTTTGGCATTCTCCAGCAGGTAGAGTTTGTGATGGGCGCTGAGGGTCGCCTGGGACTGGGCGTTCAGAACGCTGGACGGGATAAGCTGTCCGTTTAAAAGGTCGGAGGGGCTGTAAGCAGAGTCCAGGTAGTTAAAGTAATAGAGGGGGGCGTTAGTTCCTGGCATGCCCACAGCCTGGTTGATGACCTGAGGTTTGATGACTCTACTGGGCACCACCGAGTGGCCCATGCTGAGGTCGCCTTTGCAGCACATACCGCAGCTGGGCTTGCACAAGCCAGAAGAGGCACATATAGGAGCCCTCAGAGTGTTCTTCCAGATCTCCGAGTAGTTCAGCAGAGCCTTGGAGTGGACATCATAGCCCAGGGACTGCACTGGGATCATGCATGTCATGGGCGAGCACAGGTTCAGAAGCTTCTTAGCGTCGCTGTCCGTCAGTGTGTGGTTCTGCTCGAAAAACGCCGGCTTGGGCTCGGAAGACTTGGCCATGATCCTCTCTATGGAGAAAGCCAGCGTCTTGGGGGTGCTGGAAGCCCCGTTTCTTCCTTCCAGCCGCTGGCAGGTGGGCATGACTGGCTCCAGGGTAGCTGAGCTTGCCATGCTGAAGGGGGTCTCTCTTGCTCTGCTGCAGCGACAGCCAACTGGACGTCACCCGGCTCTTCCCTGCATTCCAAAGCAGCCAGAACACACAAATCAATGTAATAAGCAACTTACTCATGTCATGTCACCTATTTACATTCAAATGAACAACCCCTCAACCCCCCCCCCCCCCCCCCAAACACACACACACACACACACACCAACCAACAGAACAATAACACCCAGGGGTACCAGATTAATGCTCATTAAGCAGCTTGCGCAAAAGTAACAGGCTAGGCTGGACTGAGTTAGTAAAACCAGGCAGTCAGGGTGGATATCCTCCATGCAAACTGAATATAAGTGCTAAATGTGGCCAGGAAACTTCCTTACCTCTTCCAGGCTCATGGAGCGGGGCTGGACTGCAGAGACCCTGTCACATTGCGCAGGCAAAGCATCCTCAACAGCTTGAGATCAATGTCTTTCCACACTTTGCTGACATCACATGAAGTCACAGCAGTCACTCCAAGCAGAATGACATGGAGAAGCCCCAGCTAGTGCAAGTCTACTTACCCCCAGCTCTGATTGATGGAGGGGAGCGGTGATACTCGCTACAACACACACACACACACACACACACTGAATAACTCACACTGCACACAAAGTTTGATGGGGAGGACCTGCAGCAGCACAGGAGCCCCACACACACTCCATGGAAAGGATTAATCGACGTGTCATCCTCTATTGTAGGTCTGAATTGCTTACACATTTCCCTGGCATTGATAAGTGCCGAGACTAATGGCCACTCACGTATATAGAGACAGCAGCGCTGGATTATATACATTTTCTGCTAATTAAATCACAATTGACATAATCACTGGTAAACACTCCAGTAGGGACATGGCACAATTTGGTAAAAAAACAAGTGTGTGTGCGCGGTGAAGTCTATCTATCTATCTATCTATCTATCTATCTATCTATCTATCTATCTATCTATCTATCTAGCTATCATATGCTATCATATATCATCTATCTATCCATTTACCCATATCTATCTATCTATCTATCTATCTATCTATCTATCTATCTATCTATCTATCTATCTATCTATCTATCTATCTATCTATCTATCTATCTATCAATCATATATCATCTATCTATCCATTTACCCACATCTATCTATCTATCTATCTATCTATCTATCTATCTATCTATCTATCTATCTATCTATCTATCTATCTATCTATCTATCTATCTATCTATCTATCTATCTTCCTACCTGCCTGCTTATCTATCAATCTATCTGTCTCTATTTATCTATATTTCTATCCATTTACCCATATCTATCTATGTATTATCTACATACCTATCTCTATTTATCTCTCTATCTCTTTATCTATCTTTCTATCTATCCATTTACCCATATCTCTCTCTCTCTCTCTCTATGGGCTGGATCAGACGGATGCTTGCGGAGCGTTTACCGCAAGCGTTCGGAACGTCACGGTAAACGCTCCCATTCAAGTGAATGGGAGCGTTTACACCGAGCTTTTGTGCGCTTTTACACGTTCGGGTCCCGATTTTCGCGAGCGTTCGGGCTGCCCCTGGAAGCGACATGTTGCTTCCAGGGAGCGGCCAACCGCGACGGCTAATGTTCCCCTAGGGGAAGAAAAAAACGTGACCGCATCACGACTCGACCGAAGGCTACTGAAAGCCTGACCGCGCAGCTGCCGCAACGCCCCCAGACGCGACGCCACGCAGACGTCCGTCTGAACCAGCCCTATCTATC